>NC_083386.1:29825000-30125000 GCF_031755915.1 Ziziphus jujuba
AATTTTGAAAATATACACGAACCAGCCATCATGTCCAACATGTCATCAAATCGAGGGATAGGGAAACGATATTGGATTGTAATCTTGTTAATCGCACGACTATCAACACACATTCGCCAACTTCCATCTTTCTTGGGTGTAAGCAAAGCAGGAACAGCACAAGGACTTAAACTCTCACGGATGAATCCCTTGGACAGCAACTCCTCCACTTGCCTCTTAAGCTCCGCATGCTCGCTAGGATTCATACGATATGCTGGAAGATTAGGTAATTGGGCTCTTGGTACAAGGTCTATGGCATGCTGAATGTTATGTAAAGGAGGTAATTCACTTGGAAATTCTTCCGGAACCAAATCTGAAAAATCAGACAGCAACTTCTGAATCTCTACTGGAAACGTTTGCTTGCTGGTTGCTGTTTCCTTCTTTGTTTCCTTTGCTAGAATAGCATATATAACTCCATTTTTCTTACTTTCTCGCTCAAAATTCTTCTTAGTAAGAATATGTAGAGACTTTTTTGGATTGTTAGAAACCTTACTTGGTTTTTCCACCTTATATTTATCCATCTCAGCTACCGTCATAGGCTTCAACACAACCTTCCTATCTTTGAACATGAAAGAGTAGGTATTTTCTCTCCCACAGTGAAACACATCTCTATCATAAAGCCAAGGATGACCAAGAAGAATGTGTTACTTTCATCGGAATCACATCACACCAAATTGAGTCATTGTAAACCCCACATGAAAAAGAAACTAGACAGCGTTGGGTTACTGGAATTGAAGTATTGTCAATCCATGTTACTTTATATGGATGTGGATGCGGTTCCATAGGAAGTTTTAATTGTCCTACCATAGATGCCGAAACAACATTCATACTACTACCACCATCAATGATAAGTTTTTGTGCTTGATTTTCACAACGAACCAACATTTGAAAAATAGAGGTGCGTTTCCAATCTTCCTTCTCATCTTTTGGAATTGAAAGGATACGTCTAACAACAGCATTTAATGAAGTATCTACTTCATCTTCTTCTAAGTCATCAGGATTATAAACTCCATAGTTGAAATTGTCTTCATCTTCCTCTCTTTATTGATCAGGTTCTTCATGATGTTCTACATCAAGATGTAGGTTTCTTTTAGGACAATTATATGCCATATGACCAGGCTGTCCACATTTGAAACATTGGTTGCCTTTTCCTCTAAGTTCAGAAGCATTAGGAAAAGGTACCTTGGCCTTCATAGGTTGTTTTGAAGGCTGATTTGCTATAACTCTGTTGCTGCGATTTATATCAGGTCTTTTGAAACTTCCAAGATACTCCTCCAAATCCAAAGAAACTTGAAAAGCTTGCTCTAAGCCATAGATAGGTTGTCTTAGTAGCTCCCTCCTAATGTCAAACCTCAAACCATATTTAAACCTTGCTAATGTTTGCCTTGGATCTTCAAGTAGTTGGCTTCGAGTCTTCAACTCATCAAACTTCTGCATATACTCAGCAACTGACAAATTACTTTGCTTCAAGTTGATTGCCTGCTCACATAATTTATCATAGTAATTGGTAGGCATGTATTTTTCCCTGAGCTTAGCTTTCATCTCTTGCCAAGTACCAATGGGTGGTAATCCCATTCTCCTTAAATCTCCTTCAACACCCATCCACCAAATTTTGGCAAGACCTACTAGCTTCATCTTAGCGAACCTTACTCTCCGATCATCATCCATATCATACCAATCAAAATATTCTTCAATGGAAGAAAACCAATCAGCAAACTCAGTTGGATTTACTTTACCTTCGAAATCTGGTACTTCAATCTTTACCCTCTTTGTGATGTCATCAAAAGTATTGTGACGTCCTTGTGTTGATTGCAATATATCTCTGACCCAATTAGGTGTCTGTTGGGCTGTAGGGAAAGGCACTGGAGCAATTGTCTTTGCTGGGAGCTTCTCTTGACTTTTATCATCATTGGCTTCAGGATTCCATCTTGTTCATTGTTCGTTGAAGAACTGCTAGGTTGAGATATTTGGGCTTCAATATTACTAATCCGAACATTAAGAGACTCCACTTGTTCGACCATACGAATAAATAATTCTTCAAATTGATTGTCAGTTATTCTACCTCTAAAACTCTTTCCAGATCTCGTAGTCATGATTCCTTAATTCAAAGAAACAATCTGATCACCGGACAATGTTCACGTCGGATTACTGTTCACGCTACGGGTTACTGTTCACGTCGAAGAATTACTGTTGACGGAACTGCTTACGCGGCTAGGGTTGGAACCAGGCTCTGATACCAAACTGATGTAGGACAAATAGGGAAAGAAATAAAATAGAAAAGAAATAGATAGGATTCTAGTATCACACTAGATTGATTTTAGGAATCACTCCCAAAACCCTAAGCATCACACCTAAGTTTGTTTTGCATCACACCTAAGTTTGTTTTGCATCACATAAAACCAGAAAAAATAATCTCATAAAAATTCTTTTAATATTGATTAACTCCTCCAAGAATTACAAAGAACCCTATTTATATTAAAATCATCTAATAACATTAGAAAACTAAAATAATAAGAAACCTCGTTAAATAAGGAAACTAATAACATTAAGAAACTGAAAATAATAAGAAATCTAATTAAATAATAAAATACTCTAATTAAAAATAGAAAACTAAATTAATCTACTAAAATCCTTGAAGATCCCAAATAAGCCCATCTTGTCCTAGATCATGCCAAATTAATGTTTGGGCCTTAGAATCTGTTTTTCCTCTTCTCTGATAAGTTTTCAGACGTTGTTTCCATCTTGCATCAAACTTCTTATTCCTGCAATTATTTTGATATTACACTTGAATGAATTACATGGTATAAAGATGAAGAAAACTCAAGAAACTCTTAACAAAAGAAGATTAGCTTCAATTACTTTAGTTTATAAGGTGACAACAGAGAAATATAACAGACTAACTTTACCAGATAGACTTGATAAAAACAGTTAAAAAATGAAACAGTTGAACTTACCCTAGGTACAAATCATAAATCCTCCTCCAAAGATGCCATCGTCTGTGACCCACACCAACTTCCTAAAGATCAGCAACCATATTGTAATTTTCATCCTCAAAGATTTTTACTAGCATCCAAAACTAATAGCAAACAACATTCAAAAACCAGCATACCTTACCATTGATCTCTGCATAAATTGAACTGGTTATCCACCAGAAAAGTCTGCGAACCTAACATGGCAATTGAAGACTTTAGCAAAAATATCAAAGCATCCAAGATGCAAACACCAAGCAACTTGTCACTGTTCCAAAGACAAAAATCAAAGTCCTCACCCTGAAAAGCTCATTACCCATGCCATCAGTTATGAAAGCAACAAAAGGGTGTCTTAGACGAATCAAATTCAAAATGCAAAAGCAGCATTAGCATAGGAAACTTTTTTTTCCAGACAACAGACCCAAAAAAGTAAATAAAAATAAAAAAGAGAAAAAGTATAAAACAGACAAGTACATATCCATGATACATCAGATTCAACATTAGAAACCAAAACAGATAACATAGCTAAACAAATTCTCCAAGGAGGCAGAGGAAAGGGGGAGTGGGGAAGAGGTGAAAATAAAAAAATAAAACAAAATAAATAAATAAATAAACCTATCCACCTGTCCAGCTATGACATTGCTCTGCCCACGGATAAAACCTACAGGCTGCAAAGCAACCATGAGTAACAGAAAACAATGCATTTTTGACACTTTAAATCTAGTGTATAAGAAATGGGAGAGTGATATGATTAGAATGATTACTTACTGACTCAGGGTAGCACACATCTACAATTGCATACCGGTTTTCCTGAAATTTCATCAAGCAAAGTAAGATATATAAAATTTAAAAGGAAGAGAAATGAACAATGCATATTATGTATCAAGTGGCACAGTAGGTGCATATGAGCACACCTTGATGATCTTTTGTAGTGTAATAGCAAAACGATGAACCAAATTTTGAATTGTCTCTTGTGCATTTACAAACATTGGAAAGCCTACACCAACCCCTTTTCCGATTCATCTTGCTACAAAAAATATCCTAAATTTCCTACATTTATATATGTATATGATATGACAGATTGTTATTAAACCCGAAAACAATATTAAATACGAACAGCAAGATAAAATTGCAATGATAAAGCTCTAAGATAAAAAGAAAAAACGAAGTAACTAAAACTAGCGGCTAAAGAAAATACATAAAATCAGATTATCAAAATTATCAGTAAAACATAAGAATTAATTTCAGAAAAAAAGTACTGAATAGAAGTCGTATATGATTACTTGTATAAACCATTTTCTTAATATATATATATATATATAATTTACTTTCTAAGCAAGAAAATTAAAAAATAAAAATAAAAATGGTCTGTTTCTCCTAGCCCAGTCAATTTTCCCGCATGTTTTTCTGGGAAACAAACAAGAGCTTAGAAGCCAGAAAGACCACTAACCATCGCAATTACAAGCATTATTACCTAAACTGCAATAATGGCAAACAGAATCAAGAAGTGTTTTCCAAAAACACTTACTTTGTTTTCGTTTTCTTTCTTTTTTATTTTTTTTTTCTCAGCGTCAGAGAAAAAATAAAGGCTCTTCCCATGGTGTCCTCCTCCTCGAACTGTCGCTCTCTGTCTCGCAAAACATCAATTCTCTCTGAGTTTTTACCTCCTTGGGTGGCCAAAAGGCCCAAAACTGCGGCTCAATATTAGTATATTTAAGTCCAACAAGCCTAAGAGGCCTATCAAGTTGGGCTACATCTGGCTTCAAAGTCCAACTGCCCAAAAAATTGTTTGGGCCTAAAATTTGTATTATTAAGTAGTTGTGGGTTTTTGATGTATTAATATAATTTAGAAAGTAAGAGATAGTGATGCAAAGGGAAGTAAGGAGTCGCTGCATTATAAGGACATGACACCTACTTTTGTCATAATTAAAAATACTTTTATTTTGTCTTCGATCACAGATGTTATTGTTACTATTTAAGTATATAGGAGGATAAATCTTCTTTTTCAAATCCTATTATTATGTATATAAAATTCTTCTATGATGGATTTTTGATTTGGAAACAAATTATATACTAATAAAAAAATTGACTATATGTGTATATAAAATTAAGCTTCTTCATACATCTTATAAATATTATTTATATATAGGAAGGAATGGAGTGAACCAAAATGATGAATGTGGGGTGACTGTAGTACACGACGGCCTTTTGATTACCCTCGCACTTCACATTTAGATGTTGTTCAAAAAAACTATAGACATTTTCAAGCAATTATAAAGTAAGAGATAACGAAACGAGATAAAAATTGGTGCATTTAGGAAAAATATTTGGATAAAAAATCTTCTTCAACTCTCATATATTCAATTTAGACTATTCCGTTTTCAAACAAATATACTCCGCACCAATGGAACATCATCCACTAAGTTGAAAAGCTCGTTTTGTTGACCGCATTTCACATTTTCAATAGAACTTCGCATTTTAACAAACAAACTAACCAGGTCCTCAACCAACTAAACATAAGAGAAGGTCATTAAATATATAGATGACTTGAAAAACCACATTCCTTATGAAAATTTCGAAGTTTTATCATCAGGGGTGTATCTGTTACAGTTAGAGGTGTTATGAACATTATCCTTGTCATATTACTCACACAAGCCACCATCAATGTGAGTTTTCTGATTGATCTTGATCTACCAAAGTGGTTTTAAAGGCCCATTTCCCAATGTTTCTTGGAGTTTGTCTTCCCTCAAAAGCGTTCTTCTTGCTTATAATGATCTAAATTCTTTTCACCCAATTGGATTTTTCACCTTAATAGTCTAGAATCTCTGGACGTAAGTGGCACAGGTCTTGAAGGTCCAATTCCATGCAGCATCCAAACTTGACTGCACTTTAATTTGTCTCAGTGTCATTTTATTTCTACCAGTATTCCCAGCAGCCTGTATGATATGCCAAAACTTGAATACCTCAGCCTTGCCTCAAATAACTTGCAGGACGTTATCTCAAGTGCAATTGAAAATTTGACCTCTATTGTTTATCTTCATTTTTCAAATAATTCACTAGAAGGAGAACTACCTACAACTGTGCGAAATCTTTGTACTTTGAGCTTTAATGATTTGGGAGATAACCAATCTGGCGGAAAGATCTCAAATGCTTTCAAGAGCATGTCATCAGGCTGTGTTTTGAATAGTTTGAGGTCACTGGATTTGACTTCAGAATCCTTTTGTGGTCACTTGACTGATCAAATTGTTGAGTTCAAAAATCTAGAGAGTCTTTCTCTTGGGCATAATAGGATTTCTGGACCTATTCCAGTGTCACTTGGAAACTTTCCAGCATTGCAAATATTAGAATTCAACAGCAACAAACTGGATGGATCTCTTCCAGAAAGCCTTGGTGGTCTCTTTCCAATTTACAAGAACTTCAAATTTCTTCCAACATTTTTGAAGATGTTGTTTCCCAATATCTCTTTGCAAATCTCTCAAATTTGAAGATATTACACTCGTCTGGAAATTCATTGGTTCTAAGAGTAAATCCACATTGGATTCCTCCCCACATTGGATTCCTCCCTTTTAACTTCAATCGATTTACTTAAGCTCGTGGAACTTGGGCTCCCAGTTTCCAACTTGGCTTAAAACGCAACATAACATTGAGGACTTGGACCTTTCCAGCACTCAAATTTCAGGCATAATTCCCTGTTGGTTTTGGAACTTATCCTTCTGGCATTACATACTTGGGGCCTCTCTCACAACCAAATCTCAGAGGGATTTCCCGAGATGTTTATTGCTGGCAGTTTGTCATTTATATACTTGAATTCCAACAACTTCAACGCTTTACTGCCTCGTATCTCTTCTAATGTAAATGAACTGCATCTTTCCAACAATTCTTTTCAGGGATATTTCTCACTTGCTATGTCATCCACTGGGTGTAACAAATGAATTGACTGTTCTTCTCCTTGAAGGAAATCTTTTATCTGGAAATATTTCTGATTGAGGGACGCATTGGCCCCAGTTAGTATATATAAAGTTGGATCATAATAATCTTAGAGGGAAACTTCCGAGCTCCTTGGAATTTTTTCATAGCTTACAATCATTTTATGTCCGCAACAATAGTGTCTCAGGAGAAATACCACGATCTCTGCAGAATAGTAAGAGATTAACCGTTATCGACCTTGGTCTAAATGAGTTGGTTGATGGCATACCAAAATGGGTGGGAAGTAGACTTTTAAGGCTAGAGGCCTTCAGTCTTCGTTCGAACAAGCTGAATGGTCACATTCCATTTGAGGTCAGTAATCTTCCTGCACTTCAAATTATAGATGTTGCTGAGAACAGTTTATCAGGAACCATACCAAAGCGTATCAACAATTTGAAAGCCATGGCCAACAAACAAGATTCAAGGTCTCTTCATAACATCAAGAACAATGTTTTTGTGGTTGGAAAAGGAAGAGAGTATCAATTCGACATTTAGTTGAGACTTTTGTGTAGATTGGACCTTTCATGCAGTAAACTAATGGGAGAGATCCCACAGCAACTTACAACTCTCCAGGGGTTGCTATCTCTGAATCTATCAGGAAACTTTTTCAAAGGAAGCATTCAATATAATATTGGCAACCCAAAGTCATTGGAATCTCTTGATTTCTCAAGAAATCAACTTTCCGCCATAATTCCTTCAAGCTTGTCAAGTTTAAGTTTCTTAAGTTCCTTGAACTTGTCTTTCAACAATTTGTCAGGAAAAATTCCATCAAACACCCCACTCCAGAACTTCAATGCTTCTAGCTTCATCGGCAATGAACTTTGCGGACCTCCACTTACCAAGAACTGTGATGGAGAGCAGACAGTACCAACTATAGATCAACATGGAGAAGAAGATGGAGATGAAATTGGCCACTGGTTTCGTTTGGCCTCATTGCTCCATTACTGTTGTGCAAAACCTGGAGGCATGCTTCCATTGAGTTTTTTGGTTACCAGTGGTACAAGTTTCTCGACAAGTACTATTTCCTTTGAACTTTCATCTTATTTGATACTCCTGTGCTTAGTGTCTACCATAATGCTTGCCTTGAAAGCCTTATAGAGTTACTTTTAGCTTAACTTATTTTGCTTCTCTAGTTAGGCAACTGGTGAGCAAAAGATGTGGTTTGAGTTTGGATGCTATTATCTTTTTACTGTTCTGCATAACATGCACGAGGTATGATTTCAGTTTGGGTGTTGATTATATGTATTAAAGAATTACTACAAGTGCTAAGTTGCCATCCAGATTGTTGTCTCCCCTGGTCTTAGTATTAGCCTTTCTATATAATAGGAACCTGCATTTACCATGACTGAGAATTGGTTTACTTGAAAGTTTAAATGTTTGAAAGTGAGAAATAGAGAGGAACAATAAGAAAAGTACGAAGAACAAGTACAAGATGGAGAGGATTTCCTGAAAAATACTTGTTGAATCTTGATCAACTAAAGACTGAAATTACAATGTTGTTCTTTATATTAGGGTACTATTAAACTAATAGATCAAATTAAGAAAAACAAAACTGTCCCGTTAGCAGGTGATGTTCATCACTTGCTCTTATTAGAGTTATAATGGTTTGTATATATATCATTTTGGTAAGACAATAATACAAAGAGTGTTTGTAAAATTGGAATTAAGATACATTTGAACTGGCAACTCTGCTATCATGTAAAACAGAGCCCTGCAAAAGCTAACAGCCTAATAGTTACGAGCTTTTTCATATGCAGACCTAGAATATTCTGTCACAATCATCAATCTGAAGCAAATCTATCTGTGATTGCAAAAGGGTGGTTGGCATGAAATGCTTCCCTTCTGCTATTATCTTCTCTAAATGAGCTGCATGCACCTCCAAATCAGCATCACAGATAAACTTCCCCATAGAGGCATAGATTCGAAGTCCATAATTAGGGTCAGCAGATATAATTACTTCTCTGTATTGTTGCCGCAGAGCTGAACACCCAAGAGTCATGGTTTCTCTGTTTCCCAATCATTCTCTTAAGGCATGCTGAAGCCTTTTTCTGTTTAGTAGCTCCTTGGTTTGTTGTTGTTCGTTTGTTGTTCTTATATACCTGAGCCATTCACTTTATGATGGTGCATTTTTTTCCTAGTACTAACTTTGTACTCATGCTGTTTGGTAAAAGTTCTGCCAAGTTTTTTAAATGTTGTTCTGCACAAACTTAAGCTTATATTTCATGAAGGAAATATCCAAAAAGTAATGGACCAAATGAGATTTTTAATTTTAAAAATCTATAATTTTTGTGAGTAGTCATAGTGTTGAAATGTATATTGTATTGTGCGTGAATATTCATGAGTTTGGAATTGACGGTGACATCATTTGACCAAGGAGCACTTTCCTTTAGAACAAAATCCTGCTAATGGTGGAGCAAGAAAATAAAGCTATTTAATACAAACATTGAGTGGGGGAGGAATAAATATAATCCCACAACTTAATCAAATTCCATTTAAGCACAGATATATTCATCTTTGTAATTAGAAAGTTGATACTCTGCTTATCATAATGCTTGCATTCTCTCTCTCTCTCTCTCTCTCTCTCTCTCTATTAGTAAAAGATAAGCATTATCTCAGATGAGCTCCAAAGGTTCTGCTTGTATTTCCTGGTTCCTAGTTTTTCTTCCTTTGTTATTCTTATACCTAAGTAATGTCCTTTCCAGGGCTGTATTTGTTTCCTCGTACTTTGTATTCAGATTTTTTTTTTTTTCCTTTTTTATGGAAGTTATAACAATGAAAACATTTTTCGGCACAAAATTTACTGTTTTTGTTACATGTAATATTAAATTTTTGTCCATGAAGAAAAATAATGAAACAGAGTACTGAACCCGTAGAGATTAGTAAAACAATAAAAACAAAAAGGAAATGCTAAGAAATGAATAGTACTGTTCTGTCCAATGAATGAGCCTCATCTTAATTACATTAATCACAAACCATCATCCTCTGATCAGTACTAGAAGCTGTTATCGATGAATAATGATGCTTTGCTGGCATTGTAATTAAAAGCCGTGGAACATCTATTATGGATGGAAAGAGGAAACCCATCAAGTCCTTATCAATCATCTTGGCAAAACACTAGATCATATTTCTTTCAACCCAAAAAAAAAAAAAAAGGGACTAATTAAGACTGAGTCAGTCGATATAGAGTTGACTTCGATGGGACTCTACCGGCTAAAGTCAGTCAATAATAGATGAATCCATATATATATATATATATATCCATACGCCTTTACATATTATATATATATAATAAAAAATAAAATAAAAAACGTTTCAGCATCAATATAATTGCCAATAATAGCATAATTAAATCCATAACAATTTCACATAAATATATTTATAAATGTGATCTTCTTAAATTTTCCATAAATCTCATTCTTATTGATAAAAATATCAATGTCATAATCATATTAAGTCCTGAATATATACTTTGAACTAATTAATTATATATATAGTTGGTCTTTGCTTCTTCCAGTATGCATGGATATTCATTCATAACCCCTATAACCTAAACATGACATATTATTGCAGTAAAAAAGAATCTTATTCCACATGAACTCCAAGGTTCTGTTTCTGTTTTCCTTGGTTGTCGCTCTTCTTACATTGTTCTAATACCAAAGCAATATCCTTTGTTATGCTGCACTTGTTTCCTGGTACTAACTTTGAACTTTGGTGAACTTCGATACCAAGAAAATTTAATTATACACAAACTTAGGCTTGAATTTCAAAGTGCAATGGACCAAGTTGAGGTTTATGTTGGAAATATGAGAAGTCACAGTTTGGAAATGACTATTGTATTGTCCTGCTTAAAGCAGAGCCAAAGCAAAGCTACTTCCAACTTTAGGTTGGAAAGAAGAGCTGGGTCTGGGGAAGGAATTACATATAACTTAAATGGTCAGCCTCAGGCCATGCAATTAGCAAGTGATGGGAATTATATTATATACAACTCAGTTGACACTGGCTCTCTGCAGGTTTGTTCATTGGTTTGGAACAAGAATAAAAGTAAGCTGCTTAATTATTTCTCATGGGTTTATTCAAAATCAGCTTACTCTTTGGAAATACCCTTCATTGGTTAAACTGACAGAGCATATATTTCTAAGGTGCAGATAGAGGACTTCCATTTTCACCTTTTTTAGGTGAAGACAATAAAAAAAGAAAAAAGAAAAAAAAAGGATTACCAAAAATAGTAATAATAATAATAATAATAATAATAGAGATGACCTTTTTATATGACTTCACAGACTTACTTTTTCTCTATGTTACATATTTCCAACCTAACTTGTGGAAAATCTCCACTTAATTAATTACAGGTATATTTCAAACTAACATGCAGAAAATTTCCATATAATTACAAAACACTCACTATTTTCTCTTTTTGAATATTGAGACTTTTTTTTTTTTTTCCAATAGCATTTCACATTTTGTATTAAACTTCCCCCTCCAATTATAAACAACGTCCAAAGTTTTCGACCAACTAAATCAACTCCATGTCGACTATACATCTAATATATGTATATACCTTTACATTATGCATGAAACAAACATTTCCGCATTTTCCAAATAATATACTAAAATCCGTTATCTCACATCAAATTAAACATATATATATATATATATATATATATAATTTTCTGATTCTCAAAACAAATTAAATCATGAATAATTTTATGCATTATTCATGGTAGCCGGTTTTGGTTGCACATTAGGAAAATGAGTCGAAGTTTATTAATAGACGTCATTTTCACAATTTATTTTGATAGTCTTAGAATTTGACAGTGAATTGCAGTGCTCCATCACTTTTAGTCTCCGAAGTTGAAACGCAATACTGCTTTTTTGACCGAGTTGTAAGATTCACAGTAAAACTGGTCGCCCAAATGAAGTAATACCAAGACTATATTTGCACACCAAGAGTTATGTGTGTATATATGGCAAGGAAAGTCACATTACATTGTAGCATCACTACTTTGTAGCAACTAGTCTCCAAAATTGAAATGCAGAACTACTTAGCCAAATTGTGAGATTCACGGCAAAGAACTACTTAGCCAAATTGTAAGATTCACGGCAAGACTATATGTCTACCAAGACCCAAACCCTATCCTAGGTGAAAAGTCAAGCTAGAGAACAAACCTTCGAGCTCCTTTTTTTTATTTTTCAAAGTCTTCTTCCACGCTTGTCTTGCCATACATTTTAGTTGGCAACTGTTAACATAGCTTAATACACATTATAAATTTATATCTTAACAGTCTAATAGTTTAAGTTTTTAAAATTAATAATAATTTAATATGATATTAGAGTTCAAAATCTTAAAAATTAGAGTTCAAATTATACTACAATCACATAAAAATTGGCACTTGCATTTATGAGATATCAACATTATGAGTCTAAAGTTTATATTTTCTTTTTTACTCTACATATCTATGAAATAAAACATTTCGACAACAATATATATTTCCTGCTGATGATATCATAAATAACCAATATTATTTATGGCTGATAATATAACAAAATCCATGATTCCATACAGAAAAACATATATATATATATATATATATATATACCTGGCAATTCGGGTTGGTGGGTCGTGTTCGTGTCAACCCGTTTAATAATCGTGTCAAAAATGCCTAACCCGAACATGACCCATTTATTAATCGTGTCAGGTACCTAAAACACTAACCCGACCTATTTATAAACAGGTCAACACGACACGACCCGTTTAACACGATTATTTTAACGGGTCGTGTTGACCTGTTAACCCGTTAACCTGAAATTGACCTATTAACCCGAAAATTAACCTATTAACCCGAAATTTTTTTTATTTTTTTTATTTTTATGTTTTTGTTTTATTAAAGATGTATTTTTTGTTTTTAAAAAATTAGTAATAGAAAATTATTTTTATAAAATTTTTAATTTATAATATTTTTTAGTTATTAAATATTATATTAGTGATAAAATATTAATAGGTATATAATCGTGTTGGGTTGAAACTGACACGTTTAATAAATGGGTCGTAACGGGTCAATTTCGAGTTAAACAGGTCAATCCGAAAATGACACGATTAATAATCGTGTTAAACGGGTTGACCCGATTATGACCCGAACCCATTTATAATAAACCCAAACCCATTTATTCCGTGTCGTTTTCGAGTCGTGTCGCCGTGTCATGATCCAAATTGCCAGGTCTATATATATATATATATTCTTATGATCTACCAAGCAATATGGAACCTATTGAAAAATTACTGTATATATAATTTTCTTAAAATTCTCATATATTTCATTTGCTATATGCATATATTATTTATAAATGTGCCAATTATTTTTGTTTTTTGGCAATATAAATATGTCAAGCTAAATTGCTAAAATTCTAAGTCATTAATATTTTAAACAAATTACATTTATAATTGGTCTGGAAGAGTACTGTTGCTTCCTTCAATTACCAAAATCACTAGAAATTTCCTTGTAGCCGTTCTGGAGCCGGTTAGGAAAGTGAGTGGAAGTGCACGTATACACAAATCATTTTCACAATTGATTTTGATGGTCTTCGAACATACAGATAAATCTCACGGCCGACAACTTTTAGTCCAAGTCGAGAGATTCTCCGCAAAACTGGCCACCCCAATATATATATATATATATATATTGGGCCGGTTAGGCAAGCCATGGTCTGCCTCAGGACAATTAGCCATCGGTGGGAATGATGTATAACTCAACTGATGTGTCACTATGAAGATATATATATATATATATATATAGTTTATTGATGCATCAATTTGAAGATATATCATATTTAGATAATATTGATATATCATATAATATAGGGGAACAAATATGATAATATAATTATATATATATTATAATGTTATATTACCTATTACTCAATATTATCAATTAATATAATAAACCAACTCTAAATATGATAATATCAATTATATATAAATTACTAATATTATACTAATATATAACTCAGTTGATGCATCAATTTGAAAATATGTCAATAAATTTTCACATATTTCATTTTGTTATGAATAAATGTGCCAATATTAATCAAATTGTTAATTAAAGAATATTTGGAAATGATCAAATATATATATATATATATATATATATGAGAATGGAGTTGGAATTGTGCAGGTGAAGGCTTGCCTTCTTCCAATGCAGATGTTCTTATTGATTTTTTTTTTTTTTCCTTTTTTTGACACTATTGTCCATGAAGTTTACCTGTCTTTGCAATATTTCTGAAAATAAGGTAAGACCGAGTAATATGATTTATAAATAGTGTAATATTATTTCAATAATACTCATTTTAAAAATAATGTTACAAAATTTATGAAATATATTACTCATTTTATGAGAAGGTCTTATCATGCTTCCAAAACAACGGGTTTGATTGTAGAAATTCTCATATGTATATATATGTATATATTTATCTATTTATATATTTATATATTTTCTGTTGATAATATCATATATAACCTGATCCACAATGTTATACAGCGAAATATATATATACATAATTTTACCAGTTGCCAAACGACAGGTGGCGCGTATTAAAAAATTATATGTAATTTTCTTAAATTCTCGTATATATCACTGGCAATACGCATGTATTATATATAAATGTTTCAGTGTTGTAAATATATATATATATATATATATATTGGCAATATAAAATGTGCCAATGCTAAATTGTTAAAATGAAGTCATTAATATTCTAAAGACTAGACTAATTACATATGCAGTCGGTCAGGAAGAGTACTGTTGCTTCTTTCAAGTACCAAAATCACTGACAATTTCCAAAGTAGCCGTTTTGTGGGGCCGTTAGGAAAGTAAATGGAAGTGCATGCATATACAAATCATTTTCAAAATTGATTTTGATCATTCGGAGAAATCTAACGCACGAGAACTTAGTCCAAGTTGCGAGATTCACGGCAAAACTGGCTACCACAATGAAGGGGACTGTGCATAATATATATATATATATATATATATACATATATATGGCAAGCCAAGGCACATTATTTTGTGGCATCCCTAAGTTGTATCATCATGGCTTTGTCATTTACAGCTGTTATGAACCTTTTCTTTACAATTTTACTGGCACAAGCTACCATTAATTTGAGTTCTGAAAGCAGCAGTGATGATGTAGTATGCATTGAGAGTGAGAGAAGAGCATTGTTGAGTTTCAAGCAAGATCTTGTTGATCCTTTCAACAGGCTTTTGTCTTGGAACACTTCTCATGAGAACTGCTGCAAATGGGCTGGAATTGTATGCAACAATTTAACTGGTCATGTCGAAGAGCTCCACCTTCATAATGGCTCGTTACAGGGCAAGATAAATACCTGGTTGCTTGGTTTAAAGCATCTGAGTTACCTAGACCTCAGCTACAATTATTTTGGAGGGACTCAAATTCCCATCTTCATGGGTTCACTTGTGAGTTTAACATATCTTGACCTCACAAATGCTGGCTTTAAGGGACTGATTCCTCACCAACTTGGGAACCTCTCGAGTTTGACTCATCTTGGTCTTCAAGGTCAATTTTATCAGTATGATCAGCCTGCAGCTTTATATGTTGAGAATCTTCATTGGCTTTCTGGTCTTTCTTCGCTACAACATTTGGATATGAGCCACGTGAATCTTAGTAAAGCCTCAGACCATTGGTTGCAGGTAATAAACAGGCTCTCTTCTTTGTCAGAACTGCAGTTGTACGGCTGTGAGCTTTCTCATATTATTCCTAATAATTCTGTGTTCTATGTTAATTTTACATCCATTTCCGTCCTTGATATTTCATCGAACCATTTTAATTCTTTCATACCGGAATGGATTTTCAACATGAACAGTTTAGTGTATCTTGATCTAAGCTACAACAGATTTTTAGGCCCATTTCCCAATAGTTGTTGTTGGAATTTAACTTCCCTGAGAGGCCTTAAAGTTGCTTTTAACCAGATGAATTCTTCTTTAGCCATTTGGTTATCTGGTCTGAGTAGTCTAGTGGCTCTTGATCTAAGTGGTAACTCTCTACAAGGTCCACTTCCAAGCAGCAACCGAAACTCGACTGCTCTTAGATACCTTGAGCTGGGTGCATGTGAATTAAAGTCAACCATTTTAAATGGCTGTTTGTATGATTTGGTCAGACTTGAATACCTTGGCCTTAATCGGAATAATATAGAGGGTGTAATCTCAAGTGCGTTTCAAAATCTTACGTCACTTGTTCAGCTTAAGATGTCTGGTAATTCACTGGAAGGGGAAATACCAACATTTATGGGAAATCTTGCGTCACTCGTTTATCTTGACTTGTCCTATAATTCACTTGAAGGAGAAATTCCTTCCTCTTTGGGAAATCTGACGTCAATTGTTGATCTTGACTTGTACAGTAATTCACTTGAAGGAGAAATACCTTCGTCTTTGGGAAATCTGACGTCAATTGTTCATCTTGACTTCTCCAGTAATAGACTTGGAGGAGAAATTCCTTCATCTTTGGGAGATCTGACGTCAATTGTTAGTCTTTACTTCGTCAATAATTCACTTGAAGGGGAAATACCTTCAACGTTGGCAAATCTTTGTAATCTGGAGGAAATTTATTTGAGTGATAACAAATTTGATGGAAAGGTGTTAAATGCTTTTGACAGCTTGTCCTCAGGCTGCCTTTCGAATAGTTTGAGGTCAATCGACTTGAGTAGGAATTCCTTTTCTGGTCAGTTGACGGATCAAATTGTTGAATTCAAAAATCTAGTCTATCTTTCTTTGAGGGATAATAAGATTTCTGGTCCTATTCCGGTGTCATTTGGAAAATTATCAGCTTTACAAGTTTTAGATGTTGGAAGAAACCAACTGAATGGATCTCTTCCAGAAAGCCTTAGTGGTCTCTCAAATTTATATGGTCTCGACATTTCTTGGAATCATTTAGAAGGTGTTGTTACCCAACTTCACTTTGCAAATCTCACTAGTTTGTCGGTGTTAATTGCCTCTGGAAATTCATTGAATCTAAGAGTAAGTCCAGACTGGATTGCTCCTTTTTATCTTCAGAGGCTTGAATTAGGATCATGGAATTTAGGCCCCACATTTCCAGTGTGGCTTAAAACACTAAAACAGAACGATTTGTATGTGGACTTATCGAACACTCAAATCTCAGGCACCATCCCCAATTGGATTTGGAACGTACCCGTTACAAACTTGAACATCTCTCATAACCAGCTCACTGGGATAATTCCTGATATGCTTCATTTTGGTTCTTCCTACTTAGCGATTGACATGAGTTCCAACATGTTCAATGGTCCGCTACCTCGAATCTCTTCTAATGTCACAAAGCTATATATTTCTAATAATTCTTTGTCTGGAGATATTTCTCACTTTCTATGTCAACCCTTGGGTACACCAAACAGACTAGCAGAACTTCATCTTGGAGAAAACAATTTATCAGGAACGCTTCCTAACTGTTGGATGCATTGGCCAAATTTACGTTACATAAAGTTGGGTAATAATAATCTAACTGGGAATATTCCAAGCTCTCTGAAATCTTTACAAAGCTTGATGTCATTGCACATGCGCAACAATAGTCTCTCTGGAGAAATACCCCCATCTTTGCAAAATTGTGCGGAATTAGCAGTTCTAGACCTTGGTCTAAATGACTTCACTGGAGCCATTCCAAAATGGATGGGAACTAGTCTGCTCAAACTAAAGATTCTCAGTCTTCGTTCAAACAAGTTGAATGGTCATATTCCATTTCAGCTCTGCCACCTTACTCAGCTTCAAATCATGGATTTTGCTGACAACAATCTTTCTGGGATTGTACCAAAGTGTTTCATCAATTTTAAAGTCATGGCCAAAAAACAAGTTTCAGGTTATTCATCCTATTACTCCTTCTATTACCCCTTCTTTAATGGCTACCTGGAGGATGCATATTTGGTGATAAAAGGAAAAGAGAATCAATATGACAGAATCTTGCCACTTGTACATTATCTGGACCTTTCAAGCAATAAACTCACGGGAGAGATCCCACAACAACTTACAGCTCTCCAGGGATTGATATCTCTAAATCTGTCAAGAAACTTCTTGAAAGGAAGAATTCCAGATAGCATTGGCAACATGGTGTGGTTGGAATCTCTTGATTTCGCAAGAAATCAACTTTCCGGTGTAATTCCTCCAAGCTTGTCAAGTTTAACTTTCTTAAGTTACTTGAACTTGTCTTATAACAATTTGTCAGGAAAAGTTCCATCAAGCACCCAACTCCAGAGTTTTAACGCTTCTAGCTTCATCGGCAATGAACTCTGCGGACGTCCACTTTCCAACATCTGTGATGAAGACCAGACAAAACCTACGACAAAAAATGGAGCACAGGAGGAAGATGATGGAGATGAAGTTGGCCGCTGGTTTCATTTGGGCATTGGAACAGGTTTTGGGGTAGGATTCTTTGGTGTAATTGCTCCATTAGTCTTCTCCACAACCTGGAGGCATGCTTATTTTGGCTTTTTTGGTTACTTGTGGTACAAAATTCTCTACAAGTACAATTGCCTTTGGATATGAAAGGTGACCATGAGCCAACCAATAAAGCATCTACGAGAAGCCGAGTTTTCTCTCTTTATCTACGAGAAGCCGAGTTTTCTCTCTTTCTTTTAGCTATCTTTTGCATCTATTGTAGGCTACTGGTGTTTTTTCAATTTGGATGTTATTGTCTTTTTACTCTTCTGCATAACCAGAGTATAAGTGTGGGTTTGTTGTTTATGTGTAATACAAGATTCTGTACAATACGTTACCATTCAGCTTATTGTCTCCTTGGTCTTAGTAAAGTTTACATTAAATATGGATGGTTAATTAATTTGCAAGAATTTATATTTGCCTGAATGTCTCATTACTTGGCATGCTTAGAAGTTTTATTTACATATACAGGTGCCGGAGAGCTATTTTCTACCATTTTCTTGCAAATATTAACTGGAGAGAAACAAATCAAAAAACCAAACACTCATTATTAGAAACACCTAAACAGTCATTCCAATTTTCAACTGGCATAAATTAAGTTTCCATGATAGCGTATGGCCATCCACAACCTGTAGGCATGCTAATTTTCGCATTTTTTGTCACCCGTAGTAAAAGATTCTCTACGGTACATTTGCTTTTGAAATTCCATGTGAGTGGCCTTGAAATGTGACCACGAGCCAAACAATAATGCATCATACCATAATTTTTGCTTTCTCTTTTGGAAGCAGGGTTTCCTCTCTTTCTTCTAGCTTTATTTAGCCTCTGTTGTAGATCACTGGCATTGTTTGAATTTAGATATTATTTTCTTGCTTTTTACTGTGCTAAGTTACCATGCAGCTTGTTGTCTCCCTTCTTGCAATTAAAAACTTCTAAACAGTCGTTTCAATAATCAACCGGCATTCAATTATCATGGTAGCAAACACAGTTCTAAACAAATTCTTTAAGAGCTTTGTAAAAGACATATGGTTATCTATTTGACTTTAAAAATTAAATCTTGTATAGTCTTAACTATGACTTGAGGACTTAGAGTAGCATCAACCTTCAGTATTCCTTCACAATCATCGATCTGAAGCAAATCTAACTGAGATTGCAAAAGTGTGGCCGGCATGAAATGTTTCCCTTCTGCAACTCTCTTCTCTAGCCGAGCTGCAAGCACCTCCACATCAGCATCCAAGAGAACAAACTTCACAACACTGGCATAGCTTTCAAGTTCATAATTAGGGTCGCCAGATCTTAGAATTTCTCTGTACCGTTTCTGCAGAGCTGAACATCCAAGAATTACAGTTTTTTTGTTTTCGATGCTCTCTTTTAAGGCATCCTGAAGCATTTCAAGCCAAGGAATCCGGTCTTCATCTGAAAGAGGGATCCCATTGCACATCTTTTCTGTAGTTTGACAGAATAAATATTCTGAATAGATTTCAACAAGACAAACAGAGTGGGATGATTTACACAGCATAAAGTTACATATCTACCTTTGTTTAATACGGGATGGAAATCATCTGCGTCAATAAACCTACAATTTGTCTCTTTTGCTAGCAACTCACCTATTGTGCTGTTGAATCGCATCAAAATGATACACAAGAACAAGCAAAAACCAAGATACTTGATGATCAAAATCAAATGTAAAAGAAATATTTTACATGTCTACTGATTTTGTACCAAGGTTGTCTGGTAAACTTATTACCAAGAAAATATTGTTCTGCACAAACTTAAAGTTAAATATTATAAAAGGAAATATTCAAAAAAGGTAATGGACCAGCTGAGATTATTGTCGGAAATTCATAATCTTTTATGAGAAGTCACAGTTTGGAAAATGACTCTTGTGTAGCACATGAAATTGGAAACATGCATCTTTTGAACATGATCTCTGTCCTGTAGAACAGAGTCATGCTATGGATGGAGCACGTAAAGCTAATACTAACTTTAAGAGGGTGGGAGGGCAGGGGGAGCTGGAAGCGGGCAACAAATCATAAATAACCCCAGAACTAAATCAAATGCCATTCAAGTCTGAATATTTTCCTATTTGTAGACAAACTCCTTACTAGATAGTTAAAGACCCAAGAAGAATAAATTCTTGTTTACTAGTAAAGATATGAATAATAGTATCTACTTATTACATCATTTGCTCGCTATGTGAAAGTCTCTACTCACTCACTTTAATGGTTTAACGTACAAATCTATATCCAATTCCCAATTACTACCGATAACAGCAGAAGAATATAAATTCATTAATCTTTCCATAATCAAAGTTTTTTTTTTTTTTTTGGGGTGGTTCATCTTTCCAAGAATGTAGTAGCCACGGAAACTTATAAAACCTCTAACGATTATTCAATCAGACCTCTAGAATAGACAGCAATTTCAGTGCTAGATAGATTATGTAACATACCGTATTTCTATACATATATTGGAAGGAAATGCATAAACTCATTCATGGCACTCAGCAATAGAATGAAAGGGACAAAGTAGAACCTGAAACGAAAATTAAGGAAATAAAGCTTACGTTTTTCCAGCACCACTGACACCCATGATCACTACAGCCATCCCTGATTATTGGAATAGAAAGAAATTTAGCAAATTCAATTTAAAAGGGCAACCAAAAAAAAGAAATTTCATCCAGAAACAGACACCAAGTTCATATTTTAATCAGCAAATTCCAAACACAGAACCCAAAAAGAAAACAAAAGGTAACTTCAAGATATTACCTTCGGAAGCGGAAGCCATGGTGAAGGAATAATCAAATGAAAATAAATCTATGAAGCATACCAATTTTCAACATAAATAGCCACTGCTGGGCTAATCAAACCAGCAGAAGACAGAACCTACTTTTTTTTCCCCCCTTTTTTCTTTTTTTTTTTTTTCTGAGAAAATAAAAAGGACAAAAACTAAAAATAAAAGGTGAAGGAATAATTTTATATAGCCTCTTTTTTTGCTTAAAAAAGGGGTTATATTAACACAAAAAAAAAAAAAAAAAAAAAAAAAAGCAACCAAACAAAATAGTTGCCAAGGAAACAGGAAAATGAAATTAAATTATTTCCTGGTTCATTATTTCAACAAAAGTAGAGATGGTGAAATGAGAGACAGTGCCTATTCTACCATTCATGAGGCCCCATCTGGATGCAAGATGAGCCAATATATAATTTTACATAGCCTCATCATGCAAAAGATGATACCCATGCATAAAGGTTGGTCTCCCTTTTTTTTTTTTTGGGTTGGGGTTGTTGGGCTCTGCCCAAATGACATGACGTAGGAGTTTGACGTAGATAATGGTACAGTTGTTAACAGGGGTAGCCAAGGGAATAAAATCTTCATGCTGAATGCGGCATCTGATTCCCACGTTATCCAGTTCTTTCGTCCACAGCGTGTCGTCTAGTCAACCAAACATTATTCAGGATCTTAGGCCAATTTTTTTCATATAAACTTTTTATTCTGTATCCATGTTTAAAACACTTTTTTTATGTTTTTTTTACACAAGCCAAAAGGGCAAAAAAGTTAAATAGTTTGATTACTTGGGAACTAGCCCTGCTATGTTTCAATTTGTGGAAGATATAATAACGTTTTCATTGTTAAGGACGAAGACTAATCACAAAAAGATCGTATCTACATGACAACCAGTGTGTCATAACCAGTAAAACTCATATAGTGGTATTCCTCCAATATAATACAAATTCTGCTCCAAGCACAAGAACCAATATCTTGTTTGCACTTCCTGGACACTCAAAACCAATGGTGTCCATAGAAATGGAGCAAGGAAAAAGGTCTTCTCTTCATGACTTTCTCAATATTGTATGTCACCGGCTTCGAATTTGAACAGGGAGTAATGTGTTAAAGTAAAAGAAATGACAGGATATCTGCTGAAACACCTTCAAGAAGGTCAGGCTTAGACTGTCGTATGTTTTGAGATGTGATTTTCATCCTCAACGCTACATCAGACCGGATTTACTCTCCCACGGCAATAATAGGGAGTCCCCTGAAAAAAAAAAAAAAAAAAAATGCAACCAATGTTAATGCTCATTTCAACAATCTCTCTCCGAAGTAGAAACTGGGGGTCAGACACAACCAGCATCTTTATGTATTGGTAACAGCAATCTTCATTTCCAGCACAAGCAGTTTTTTCGCTTCCATTTTTAATGGTCATATACAAAGATGTGTCAAGTAACAATGATCCTCCCAAAGAAACATGTCTACCAGCCCCAGTCTCATAAGAAATTCTTAAAGCTTACCAGCCACCATGCCTTGAGAAATAGTCATTGTCCAGTGATATAGCAAGAGCAACACAAACAGCTCTCTCTGATAGAGTCAATGGACGAGCAACCTCCAACTCTTCAATCTGCCGTATAGAAAAGCAGATAGAAGATGAGATAAACAAGTAAAACTTAAGGAGAAGATAATTTTCTGGTATGATACCCTACCTGTCTAGCAGCGCCAGTTTTGGAGCTTGAATCTGAACTCCCAAATCGAATCACATATTGACCAGCATCAGTAAATATCTACGTCAAACCAAAACATGAAAAAATATTAGAATGCTAGGCCAAATTAAACCTTAAAAATAAAAAATAAAAAAATTCCATTCATAACAAAAAAAAAAATAATAATAATAATAATAAAACAATATAATGTACCAATCCACTTTATCACCACTAAACCATATGAAACTATATCCATAGCAATTTATTACCACTCTGATACTCTAACACAAATCATTAATAGAGAATCAAAAATCAGAAAATGTTTTAAAATAACAAATGCAATTATGGAGAACGAATGGAATAATCTACACAGTTACAAACTAACAGACACAAAAGAAACAACCTCAAAGCCAAAACCTCTCCAGTCACGATCTATCTCAGCCAGCACGTTCCCATCAATGTCCTTCAAAGTAAAAGTCCAATTCCAAAAACCAGGATTTTCGACCACTGCAAACTGCTTATTCCTGCAATTATTTTGATATTACACTTGAATGAATTAGATGGTATAAAGATGAAGAAAACTCAAGAAACTCTTAACAAAAGAAGATTAGCTTCAATTATTTTAGTTTACAAGGTGACAACAGAGAAATATAACATACTAACTTTACCAGATAGACTTGATAAAAACAGTTAAAAAATGAAACAGTTGAACTTACCCTAGGTACAAATCATAAATCCTCCTCCAAAGATGCCATCGTCTGTGAACCACACCAACTTCCTAAAGATCAGCAACCATATTGTAATTTTCATCCTCAAAGACTTTTACTAGCATCCAAAACTAATAGCAAACAACAAACATTCAAAAACCAGCATACCTTACCATTGATCTCTGCATAAATTGAACTGGTTATCCACCAGAAAGGTCTGCGAACCTAACATGGTAATTGAAGACTTTAGCAAAAATATCAAAGCATCCAAGATGCAAACACCAAGCAACTTGTCACTGTTCCAAAGACAAAAATCAAAGTCCTCACCCTGAAAAGCTCATTACCCATGCCATCAGTTATGAAAGCAACAAAAGGGCGCCTTAGACGAAGCAACTTCAAAATGCAAAAGCAGCATTAGCATAGGAAACTCTTTTTTTGCAGACAACAGAAAAAGAAAAGGGGAAAAAAAAATGGAGAATATGTATAAAACAGATAAGTACATATCCATGATATCTCAGATTCAACATTAGAAACCAAAACAGATAACATAGCTAAACAAATTCTCCAAGGAGGAAGAGGAAAGGGGGGTTGGGGAAGAGGTAAAGAAAGTAAACTTATCTACCTGTCTAGCTATGAAATTGCTCTGCTCACGAATAAAACCTACAGGCTGCAAAGCAACCATGAGTAACAGAAAACAATGCATTCTTGACACTTTAAAGCTACTGTATAAGAAATGGGAGAGCGATATGATTAGAATGATTACTTACTGACTCAGGGTAGCACACATCTACAATTGCATACCGGTTCTCCTGAAATTTCATCAAGCAAAGTAAGAAATATAAAATTTAAAACGAAGAGAAATGAACAATGAACATACTATGATCAAGTGGCACAACAGCAGTGCACATGAGCACACAAAACAGAAAGCCTGCCTCTGCTTCTAAACATAATTTTGAAACCTGTCAACTTAAAACCATGGTCAACTTAAGACGCCAAGTGATTGCACCTAAGTAAACAAGAGACCAAGCATTTTGACTTTTAAGTCGCCCTAAAACCTTTAAATCCTGACTTGATTCTTAATACTAGAAATTGTAAATACCATGCAAAAGGTTAAATTACTTTTACAGTAACACTGAAGTTAAACTTGCTGAAGAAAAATTCAGCAGTATAATGGGTAATAATACAAAAGCATAAACCTCAACGTTGTCCACTACATGCTTCTAAGCAAAAGGTTCTTCCTTCGCACTATGACAACATGGGACTCCAATAAGAACATATATGAGAAAAGATAATACAGAAAAAGAATTACCTGCTCAAAACCGAGAACAAGATTTGCCCACTCAATATCTCGAGTAATTAGCAAATTTGATCTAGCAAGAAGAGGTGCTACATGGGCCTGCATAATCAAGCAATGTCATGTAAGACATCTCAATTTTATATCAGATAGCCAAATACATGTACATAATTACCTGAAAGTCAAAACCAATAATCCAAAACCTTTCAAAAGCTACAATAATTGAACTGCTGAAGGGCAATGTAGACTAAAGCTACCATTCCAGTGTTAAGAAATTACAATTTAACATCGAAAAATAGCAGGGAGACCTTACCTCTTCTGGAGATTCAGGCTCTAGAAAACCTGTAATAGATTGACTTAGAGGGGGCTGCTTCAGAACCCTTTTACTCGTTGGAGAAGAATTTGAATTTTCTTCAGCAACAGATGCACCAGAAAACAATCGGTCCAGCGAATTGAGGTATGATGATTGATTATCATAATAATGCCCACGTTTAGCCAATTTCCTTCCTCTTTTCCTTGTAGAATTCTTCATCTTCCTATCTGCAACCCAGAGCTTTGCAAGGTAATTTCTGCCTATGCCAGGATCATTCTCAACATCCTGTCCAAATCGACGGGATTGAATCATTATCTCCTGTTTTGACCCGAAGCAGTTTCCTTCAACACAACCAGCTAGCTTAAATCCCCAACCTAAACTTTTTGCCCAGCTCAATCTTTCTTGAAAAGCTACTACACCTCCACGGGAGCCATCAGGGGCGAAATTCATCGACCTTACTGGGAAAAATCCCCTTTGAGATTGCAACCCACTAAGGCATCGAATCCTTCCAGCATTAAAGATTACACCGTGATGATCTTTTGTAGTATAATAGCAAAACGATGAACCAAATTTGGAATTGTCTCTAGTGGATTTACAAACTTTGGAAAGCCTACACCAACCCATTTTCCAATTCATCTTGCTACAAAAAATATCCTAAATTTCCTGCACTAAACATTAATATATGTATATGATATGAAAGACTGTTATTAAACCCGAAAACAATATTAAATACGAAAAGCAAGATCGCAATGATAAAGCTCTAAGATAAAAAGAAAAAACGAACTAATTAAAACTAGCGGCTAAAGAAAATAAATAAAATCAGTTTACCAAAACTATCAGTAAAACATAAGAATTAATTTCAGAGAGGAAAAAAAAAAAAAAAAAAAAAGGTCGTATATGATTACTTGGATAAACCACTTTCTTTTTTTTCTTTTTTCTTTTTTTTTACTTTCTAAACAAGAAAATAAAAAATAAAAATAAAAAAATGTTCTGTTTCTCGTAGTCCAGTCAATTTTCCCGCATGTTTTCCAGGGAAACGAACATGAGCTTAGAAACCAGAAAGATCATGAACCAACGCAATTACAAGCATTGTTACCTAAACTGAAATAATCGGCAAACAGAATCAAGAAGTGTTTTCCAAAAACACTTTCTTTGTTTTCGGTTTTTTTTTTCAGCGTCAGAAAATCTCTTCAGATGGTGTCCTCCTCCTCGAACTGTCCCTGTCAGTCTCGCAAACACGAATTCTCTCTACCTTCTTGTCCCAACGGCAATGGGCAATCCAGCCTAAACTTCGGCCTAATATGAGCATATTGAAGTCCAACAAGCCGAAGAGACCTATCAAGTTGGGTTTCATCCGGCTTCAAAGTCCAATTGCCCAAAGAATTGCTTGGGCCTACAAACTATTACCTGGCCTACTTATCATTTAAAGGAGGCGTTGCAGTAAAACGAACCGTTTTGGTGTATTCCACTTCCTCATGGGGAAAGATAATCTTTGAAGAGTGTGTATTTTAGATTTTCTTCTAGCTTATAATTGGTATCATGTAGATGTGGGTTTTTCATGTATTGATATAATTTGGAAGTAAGAGATAGTGATTCAAAGAGAAGTAAAGAGTTGCTACATGACACCTACTATTGTTATAATTAAAAATGCCTTCATTTTATCTTTGATGATCATAGATATTATTGTTATTATTTATATATATTAAGTATATAGGAGAATGAATCTTCTTTCTTAAATCCTATTATGTATATAAAATCCTTCTATGATGGATTTTTTATTTGAAAACAAATTGTATACTAATAAAAAAAATGACTATATATGTATATAAAATTAAGCTTCTTCATACATCTTATAAATACTATATATATATATATATATATATGAAGGAATGGAGTGAACCAAAATGATGAATGTGGGTGATTGTAGTAAACAACGGCCTTTTGATTACCCACGCACTTCACATTTAGATGTTGTTCGAAAAAATATAGACATATTTGCATTGGAATGTGGAAAATGTTGAAAGGATCAAGCAATTATAAGGTAAGAGATAACGAAACGAGACAAAAATTGGTGTCATGAGAAAAAATATTTGGATGAGAAAGTTAATTACTAATTCTTTAAAATAAAATAAAAATATTTAAAATAAATAAAAATAATAATAAAAAAAAACATGTTCTTGTTTTTCGGGTTTTTAAAGAAGACTCCATTTTTTTTTTATTAGGAATAAATTATATAAATACAAATTATTTATTTTTTCTGCTTTCCGTATAACTTGAATTCATGCTCTGATAAACAGAAATAAAAATATTCTACCACTGAAACTAACATACTTCGTAAAAAAAAAAAGCTCCATTAAACCTTTGTTCGAATTTCATGGGTCCATAAACAAGTCCAAAGTCTCCAATCAAAGTGTTACCTATTACTCTTGAAGGAGGCGGTGAAATGAGACGGAAACTTTTGGTTTATTTTTTAAAACTGAGAGATAATCTTCTTCCCTTATTTATTTATTTATTTTTATTTATTTTATTTTATTTTTTACTAGTGAGAGATAATATTTAAATTTTTTTTTTTTTTTATGTCGTTGTGAGTTTATGATATATTAATATAATTTGGAAGCGATGGTGATGCAAATTGAATTCAAAAAGTTTATCTCTCAACAAAAAAAGAAAAAAAAAATTGAATTCAAAGAGTTGCTGTATTATAAGGACAAGACACCTATTATTGTTATAATTAAAAAGGGCTTTGTTTGTGTCTTTATCGCTGATGTTATTGTTATAATTTGTATAAAATAAGTATATATGAGAATAATTCTTCTTTTGTTACACTCTATTATTATTCTATAATATGTATATAATAAGTATATGTGAGAATAATTCTTCTTTTGTTACAGTCTTTTATTATTTTAATAAAAAATTTCTATTAAATATGATTATGGATATCAAATGAAGTTAACTGAATTAATCATTTATTCATATTTATTAAAATATTTCTATTAAGTATAATAATAGGTGTTAAGTGAGAGATTGATTCACTTAATAGCTATTCATATCTATGTTTGGGAGGTTATATATTTAAAACATCAAAATATGATAAATTTATTATAAATGATTAAAAAAAAAGTATAATAATGGATATATTCATAGATACGGTAGGAGAAAATTACTGTATATGATAAAAAATAAAAAGTATAAAAATGGATATCTTCATAAATTTGGTATAGTAGTAAAACCATTAAAAATATATTTTTAAAACCAAGTTATAAACTTAAACCTAGATAAAAATCTCCTTTTCTCATAAATTGTAATTAAGAGGGAAAAAAAAAAAAAAGTATGAAGATGGCTTATTCATTTGGAAGCAAATTACATACTGATGAAATCAATTTATTCAAACGTTATATTACGTCTCTTCTAAAAAGAAGGTTTCTAAATTGTAAGATTTGATGGCGTGAGCTGATTTAAAAAATAAAATAAAATAAAAAATTCTTGGAGAATGGCCATTACTGGTGGTACTGGTGTGTGGTTTAAACATTTGATATCTGTCCATCTGTGTATAATCACTTGGTTGCTTTGCATAATATTGGTAATGCTATTAGCATAATATTTAAAAAACAAATAATTTCATAAGTATTTCTTTCTTTATTTCTTTCTTTCTGTCTTTTTTTTTTTTTTTTTTTTAATGGATGGATTCACAAGTATGTATAATATAACAAACAATATTTCATAAATAAAAAAAATTTAATTATCTTAAATGAAAAATAAAGTACAAAAAGTTCAATTTAAAAAATAAGTGCATAGATGTATTAATTGCATTGATTTCTTGCG
Organism: Ziziphus jujuba; assembly: GCF_031755915.1. Lineage (NCBI taxonomy): Eukaryota > Viridiplantae > Streptophyta > Magnoliopsida > Rosales > Rhamnaceae > Ziziphus > Ziziphus jujuba. The sequence goes on from NC_083386.1 coordinate 29,854,027, forward strand.
AAAAATAATTACTTTATGAGATGGTTGGACTTGGATACCAGAAAATAAACAAATGTGAAGATTTCTTTTTTTTTTTTTTTTTTTTTTTTTTTTTGGTTCTACAGGTGCAAATACATTTGTATGGCAAGCCTCTGCAATTCAAATAAACACCAAGCAAAATAAGTGTTGCAGATATATGGCCCATTCGATTATTTAATCAGTTTTCTGATCGTTGTATTTTATTATTTAAAATTTTTTTCTTTTTTACACTTATTTGATTCATAATTTTTAATACAAATTAAAAATTGATTGGTACAAATTTTCCAAAGTAACGTTTTTAATATTTTTCATGTGTTTGTTCTATTTAGTAAATGACACTAATTTACAACATTACACTCAAATTTAAATTATCTATTTTTTCAGATAATAACAATAATAATAATAGTTTTAAAAGAAACATGTTACAAGTTATAAATATTACAGACAACTACTTCATCCATTTAAGGAGTTGGGAGTACCATAATAACACATCTACCTCATCCTGACCTCCACCATGAGCTTTTCTTCCTTAAAATCTTCCTGAATTTTGACCAACAACGTCTATGTTCACTGTACACGGCTTCCTGTGGCTTCTTCTTCTTCCTCGGTTTACCTGCTTCATCTTTATTATTCAAAAAGACCTAAAAGGATTGGAGAGAGGAATATAGCTATAGCTTTGTCCGGAAAGAAGAAAAATATTAGCAATAAAATGATAATGCTCTAGCAGTATAAAATTTATTGTTCCCCATATAAGAATTTACATGTAAAATCTATCATGGATTTCTCTCCACATCACTATTCAACAAAGCTGCAGTACTACTAGCTGCTTTAATTGGCGGCCTATTTATCTTCTCAAGTAACCTACTGAATACTAATTTCACAGGTATGCATGCTACTGTTGGTGGCCCAGAAGACTCAGGTTTGATCAGGCCATTCATTTTCATTTTCGTTTGACTACTACCACTATCATCATGTGTTGTTGACTTACTACTAAAATTCTTGTCAACAGCAATTGAAGACAAAGTCCTGGTTTTCTGGGCCATCTGGCTAGATGACCAGCTTACTTTCTTTGACGATGTCTTTTTCTGAAACTTCCTACTATTCTCAGATGATGCCCCAGAATTGTTAAGGGCAGGGCTGGTTCTCTTTCCCAAGCCTGCCTTGTGACTTGAACTCCCAAGATTTGATCTCTTGAATGGTGGTTTACTTTCTCGATCTAAAAAGGGAAGGCCATAAGCAGCCTCGTCACCGTCCAGTGCCGACGATGATAAATGAGGGCGAGGGACCCGAACATTCGCTGTCCTCCTTGCCGTCCTCCATGCTTGGGGAAGAGCTGTGTTTCCATCATTGTCAATCCCATCATTGCCAAAATCGTCAATTGTTGGAAGGAGATCACCAGATGAACCATCTTCCAAGGCTTCAATTTGGATCGGATGCCCTATGATTGCCTTTCCATTTAACTTACTCATCAGAGAAACAATAGGAACAGGCTCTTTTTGATAACTTGCTTGGACTTTCAAATCCACATCTATCAACATTGATCTTGACCTCCCACCACGACGGCCATCATAAAGTGGATCAAAGCGATCTCTGTTCATGTCCCAATATCCTTTCAAAGCAAGCTGATCATCCCATCTCCAGTCGTCCCAATCCATCATATTACAGCCAATGCTGCTTCGACCACTGAATCCAGATCTGGATGTAGAGTACCCATTCTCCAGTCCAACAATTTCTGTCCTAAAATCCTACACATTCATATCAGCTTCATAAGGACTTCCATTAAAATCATTATTTCTAAGAACACTGAAAACTCTGACTTACCTTAAAGATAAAAGGACTAGCTTTTTCTTCCAAATATCCATCTACAGGCCTTTTTGTAAGATTCCGAGTATTCCTTTTCCCTTTCAATTGCCATTTGGACACCGCCTCATTAGCAGATACAAGATCTTGATTATAGGGATGAGAAATGTCACCAGAAAGTACTGACTCATCAGGCTCATCACTGCCCATGCTTCCAAGTTCTTGTGCTTCGTACCTCCCAAAAGAACTCATTTCTGGATCTGTAGGTACAGCAGCATCTGAACAGCCAAGATATGATAGCAGAGAGAATAATTAGGCAGGTCTTCAGAAAGGTCTTAAAAATAAGGCAATCATATAGAAGATTACCAATGTTGTAATCCATACTAAAGCCTAGAACGACTCTAACGCAAATATAACAAGTTGATTCCAAAAAAACAAACAAATAATAAATTCGAGAAGGACAAGGCATGGTGATTTTTTTTTTTTTTTTCTTTTTTTTTCCTGGAAACCAACCAGCGCTTGACTAACTAATAAAAAGAATAACAAGGATCATCAACCAAATAAGCCAAGTACGCATTGACACAACAAGAAAAGAAGGAATAAGTAATGATAGCAAATACTTCAACTGTTAACTATAGCAGAGAACAAAAAGAAAAAACACCATCCACAAGAAGAGCAAGGAGTTATCTTGGTTCATATCTCCAATGCTTAACAATATGTTGTTTTTCGTTATGAGGATACATTCATAAACCTATTCTGAAATAATGATCTTCAGAGTTGAAATCCACCAGCGGCTCCTAAATCCTAACAACATGTAGATAGAGAGAGGGGGGTATTGGAGAAGGAAGAACAAAGCCCTACAACAAAGGTCCACAGACATAACACATATGGGGTGAAATATCTGACTATACTAGAATATTGAATTAACTGCAGCTAAAAGACCATAATGCTTTGCTACCAAGACACCGACATCTTCCAATTACTTCAAAGATTTGGCATAGAAATTTAACACATGTAGACCCGTAAATCCACATCCTTTAATTACAAAAGACAAGAATTCCTTGAACCATGCATGTCAGTAAATTTGCCTGTCATCCCCTACATGAATGTCTAAAAATTAAGTTTCCTAGCACATAAACATACAAAAGGTTGCATTCATACCCAGTATCTAATCTATAAGTCGGTAAATTCAATGTAGCCGTCCCTAAATTTAGAACTTTTATGAACACAGGCATGTTCTATGATGAGAACCCATAAATCAGCAGGAAAAATCTCACCAACTAAATCCATCGCATGGGGTAAGATGTGAAACTTAAATCATATCACATCACAGTCCAGCAGTCAAGATTAGATGCACAAATGAAATTTGTGTCAACCACAATAGTCAAACTATAATTATAGATACAAATTTGGAATTTAAGAAACACTTAATGGAACTTTGATCTTTTCTAATTTGCATTATAAAATGTTGAGATTTTTTTAGAAGGAGAAGAGTATTCTCCATTTGCTTGTTTAAGGAAACCAAGAAGCAATTTTAGGTATCTAAAATACGAGCATTAAAGATTGAACATCAGAAGCTAAAGAAGAAATAAAACAGCAAAGTGATCAAAGCTCAGTAAACAATTTGCTTGAGTTGCATAATAATTAAGAAAAATGGATCACCAGGATTTGAGAAACTTACTAACAACCTAAACTGCGATGCTATGTTAAGAGACATCGTTCCTAAAACTTAAGCTTGTCAGAATAGTGTCATATACTTTAACCAAAAAAATAAATAAATAAATAAAAATCCTTGAACTACCAAACTAAATACTTAAGATTTGCAACATTAGCTTTAAAAGCTCTCTGATGTCATGGATCTGAACTAGACGACTTTCTTCTGTGACTTCTAAGAAAAAAGCAAAAACAGGCACCATACTTGAAAGATATTACTCAAATTGAGAATACTTCACAAGGTAAAGAATCGCTATCTAACTCCAGTTAGATTACAGACCATTTGATAGGCGTTATGTACAAAGAAATGACTTCCTCTAACCACAAAGAAAGATGAGGCCCCATGAATTCAACCAAAAGAAAAAGGTTATTAGAACAACAAAGTGTGCACTTTTCTCAAAGTCATTGCATCTTCATAGTTCTAACTTATACGGACATCAACAATTTTAGAAGAGCTTTAAAACAACATTAAATCATCAAAATATACTAGACTGAAAAAATGGTCTCGAAAGAAATAACAGTAGAAACTCAACCTGAAAGTACAGCCATTTCATCAGCCATATCTCGTTCCGTGTCGGAGGAATCAGACTCATCAGAAGAATCAGTTTCAGAAGTATCCGATTCATCTTCTGTTGAACCAGAAATGGCATCCTCAATCAATGAATCTGGATGTAGATTCACTCCCATCTGGGAAGATGTCAGATCAATGTCATTTTGAGTAATTGCTTTATAATCCAAGGATTCACTAGACTCAGCTGGCAAGTATACACATCTGCTCCTCTTTGCTCTGCAAATTACTCCCATTTGCTCCGCTCCTGAAATAGAAGTAGAAACAGTAGCATTGTCAGGTTGCAAGGAATGAGGGACTTCTAATTTTGCACTACTCTGCAAAACTTGGACAAGAGGGCGGCGCTTGTCACGTCTCTTGACCAAAAGTTCCTCACTCAATTCCTCATGTGACCTTTTCCTTTTGTCTAAAGAATGTTTACCATTCACAGGACTTGCACTTCCCATTTCAAGACCATCATAAAGAGCCTGAGCACTAGTCTCAACTGTTGGTTTCCGAGAACCATTTGAAGCAACAGAAGATGAAAGCCTTCGCTTTGAAGGGGCAATCCTAAGCCCAAAGTCCTGCAAGCCTCTCATCCGAGGTATGGCTTCAGAATGATCCTCTTCCCCGCTCAGTTGATTTCCCTCTTTGGATTTTTGGGAAAGCAAAGGACTGTCTAAACTCTCATTCTTATGGGACACATCTACTCTTTTAGCAAACTGGGTTTGTTTGGAATTTCCAAGTTTTACATTATCATTTCCCAAACTTTCTGAAGCTGTAACTAACCCTCTTTTCACAGCACCATATGATTTACTGTTCACACGATCAGAAGCTATACCTAACTTTCCTTGTTTCTTCATCAGTTGCTTCTCAAGTTCAAGTGCATGAAGAATAGCATCTTCTCGACGTGCATATTTCTCTCTCTTCTTTATTGGCATGCCCTGTGATGATTCAGCCCTTTCAATACAATCATCAAACTCACCACATCGAAATGCCTTCACTCGCTTGGATTTCTCTAAATTGTACCAATCCCTGTAAAAAAAAAAAAATATATATATATATATATATACACATATCACAAAAAAATAAGATAAAATAAAATAAAATCTTACAAAAAGAGATAGATTAAAACATAACCAGCTGCATAGAACGTATAATCAGCAACTGCAATCAACAACTATCCCATTCTAAAAACCAGAAGAACAACAATATACCTGACAAACATAAATGCAAAAAAAACCTCTAATGGAAACAAGACACCACAACAGACAAAATGCCTTTGTCCTCTTTATCATACAACTTGTGCAACAAACAAAACAAAAGAAAATAAATCACTAAATATCATTTTGGTTTTGTTTTGGGTTTTGATTGCCTATAGACTAAATCATTTCTTAAACATCAAGGTAAACATAAAGGAGCTTAATTACCATGTATCTAGAATTTTATTTCAATTATAAGCATTGAGTGTGGCTATATTGCAAGTTTGAAGCTCATCTACTCTTTTATCCTTCACAGCACTCTTGAAGTTGGTTTTACACATGATTCTATCTGTGTGCTCTGTTTCAATATATGGTTCTAAGAATTTGCCAATGGTCTAGTCTTCAGGCAAAGGGGTTAACAAAGAAGCATTAAAGAAAAAACGAGAAATTGACCCCCAAAACGAGATAATGGGGGGAGATATTGAAAAACAGAGAGAGAGAGAGAGAGAGAGAGAGACATACACACTGGCATCTTCCCTGCCGAGGAGCTTGACGGGAGTCCCAGAGCGAGGCGATGTGAGATGAGAAGCCGAGAGCTCTTCCGGGCCCACAATCTTCCCCGGCCACCAGGAACCGTTCCTCCTCCGCACCCACACGATCGATCCCACGCTGAAATCTGCCGTACCTGATTCCGTACTCCCCATAACACGCGCAAAAAACACAAGCACTCTCCCTCACTCTATATATATATATATATATATATGTTTATATAAACTTGGTCGGCGGTGAGTCAGCCTCCGGCAAAGAATAAGAAAGAACGGAGGATCCGAAAGTGACCTAATATGGAGGATCCGAAAGGGTGAAATCGGGTTAGGGCTAGGGTTTCCATTCAAAAATGGGGATTTTTCATCTCTCTAATAAGGAAATTTTCTTTTTAAAAAAAAAAAGTTTGGGGGAAATTTTGGATTTAGTTTTTTTCTCTCTCCAGAAGACTCTGTTTGGTTTGGTTTGGTTTGTTTGTATTTTTTCTCTTTCTGTGGGAATTAATTTTTTTTTTTTTAAAAAAAAAAAGAAAGACAATAAGGAAAAGCGGATAGTCTATCTGGGCGTGTGAAGTCTCTTTGAGGGGTTGGTTTGGAGAGAGAGAGAGAGAGAGAGAGAGAGAGAGAGAGCGCGTGCGTGGATTTAGCATTTAGCAGACTGTGAGAGAGAGAGAGAGAGAGAGAGATTGGCTGTGTGGTGTGGGTGTGTGATCCTTCAACTTTGACTCGGACGAGTTTCTCCGAGTCACGATTCACCGGCCACCTAAGCTAACAAACATGGTCCACGTGCTATTCTTTATTTAATATCTCCACCATTAAATAATTGGATTAAATATTCGGTTTGGGCAGATTCTGTTTTTCATTCTTTGGGCTTATCCAAAAAAAGCCCGGACTTATTTCTTCATATTCTTTGGGCTTATCAATCTAATGTCCAAATATAAGCTGTACATCCTCGTAAAAACCCAAAAAAAATTATACATCTGAAATATAAACAATGGTTATATAGAAGTGGCAACTTATTTTGCTAATCTACAGCGACCATTTTTTTTGGTTCTTCTATAGTGACCAGTTAAAGGATTTTTATTATTATTATTATTATTATTATCTGCTTTCGTTTGATTCCAGTGATAAAACAAACGCTATACAATTAAAACAATTCCATTCCTAATATGAAGATGAATTTTGATAGTACCAAAATCAGGATCGGTGTAGCCTTGTCATTGTGCTATTATTGCCAAGGATGTCCGAGGTAAGAGCTCGAGATATTAATTGGTTTTTAATTATTCAATTTTATAGTCTAATGAATTTGGTTAATTTACACTTCATAAAATTATTGTTTATTATATAATACATATATATATATATATATATATATATAGAGAGAGAGAGAGAGAGAGAGAGATTCCAAACATAGTGAACTTAAATTTTAAACTCTAACCGTGCTAAAACAATCTAGAAATCTTGTAGTATAAGGAACCAAGAAAAGAATAATAAGCTCGTCTCCAGGTCCTGTAGACCGACAATGGAATGATAACAACCCAAAAGCTTAATGTAAAACCTGATAACATGCCTAAACGAAACCATTCCATTAAATTATTAGCAACCCCATCTTTTTCTCCTTTTCCTGCGCCTGGTAATGTCTCCTCCATTCAGCAATCCTTGGTCAATGGAGCTCCACAAAGTTCATTGCCAATAAAGCTAGAAACATCAAAGCTCTGAAGTTGGGTGCTTTATGGAATGTTACCATATAGCTTATTATACGACAAGTTCAAGTAACTCAAGAAAGTTAAACTTGAAAAGCTCGGAGGGATTTCATCATAAAGATGATTTCTTGAGAGATCAAGGGATTCCATTGACATCATGTTTCCGAATTGGTATGGAATGTTTGCTTCCAAATGGTTTCCTGACAGGTTCAGTGATAATAATCTCAAAAGTGTTGCAATTTGATGTGGGATTTTTCCAGACAAGTTGTTCAAAGAAAGATCCAAGCTAGAAAATAGTGTTAGAACGATGCTATATTGATGCTCTCTCCCTTTTGTTACCACAAATGCATTCTCCAAGAATTCACCAACCTAGGAGGAATAGAACATGGGCATGTTTAATTCATGTCTGGTGGACATGGCCTCGAAATTATTAAAGCAACTCGGTATATTCCCGGATAAATTGTTGTCAGCAAAATCTATGATTTGAAGAGCGCTAAGCTGACAGAGCTCCAAAGGAATATGACCATTGAACTTGTTCCAACGAAGGCCAAGAACTATTAGATTTTGCAAATTAATTTTAATACAAGTTGGTATGCTTCCTGTGAAATGGTTTAGACCAAGATCAAGAGCTACCAACTTTGTGCAATATTGAAGAGATTTAGGCATTTATCCATAGAGACTATTGCTGTGCAAGTGCAATGATCATATGCGAAGCAACGTTCCCATGGAGCTTGGAATTTCTCCTGTCAAATTGTTGTTCCCCAACTTTATGACCTCCAACAATGCCCAATCCATCCAACAATTATGAATTTTTCCGGATAAAAGATTTTCTCCAAGGTGAAGAATGGTCAAACTGTTTGGTGCATCTACTGAGTGGCATAGCAAGCGAGAAATGTTTCCATAGAAGGAATTGTTGGAAATGTCTAGTTCCATTACAGTAGAAGAGATACGAGGTAATGGACGATTGAACCTGTTGGAACCCAAATATATCATTGAGGAATGTTGGATATGAAGAAGATCAGGAATTTCCCCATAGATTTGTTTATGAGAAACGTTCATGTAGAGAAAATCAGAAGACAGGTTCCAAAACCAAATGGGCATTTTGTCTGAAATCCCAGTGCTTGAAAGGTCCATTCTATAATAGTCACTTTGTGTTCTGAGCCACATTGGAAAGGTGGGGCCCAAGGTCCAAGACCTTAAGTCCACTACTAACAGTTGGAAAGCGGCAACCCAATCAGGACTTACACTTAGAGTCACTGAATTGTCATAAGCAAGTAATTCACACAAATCTGTGAGATTTGAAAAGTGAACTTCAGAGACAACACCTTCCAAAAGATTGGAATACATATAAAGCAGTTCTAAGTTTGTTAGCCAACCAAGGCTTTTTGGAAGAGACCCATAGATTTGGTTCCTAAAAAATCTAACGCTACAAGGGTTTTGAATTCTCCAATTTGCTCTGTCATTTTTCCATAAAAGGAATGTCCACCCAAATCCATTAACCTTAAAGAACTATTTGAAAGGCACCTATTGAGCTCTCAAAAGCTTCTGAAATCATTCCAACAAATTTGTTGTTTTCCAAGTAAAGGACCTTCAAATTGCAGAGTTTTCCCACTGATCTGGGTAATTGTCCTTCAAGTGCATCATTTGACAAGTCAGGTTCAATAATAGAGGTCAAGTTTTCAATAGCACTAGAGGTGACACCTTGAAAGTTATTCGCATTAAGTTTGAGGGTTTCGAGATTGGATAACCCATAAAATCAATTGGGAATACTTATAGAATCAAAATCATTATCAACAATTCCAGATGCATGTTTTGAAAGCCACATGGAATTGGAGCTCTAAGATCATTATCTTCCAGGTAAAGATACTCTAGACTACCAAGACTAAACAACCCATTTGGGATAGAAGAATGAATATGATATCTAAAAGCATCAAGCATTATGAGAGAATTCAAGCTCCAAGAACCATTGGGAAATGGACCTTCAAATTTATTTGAGCCTAGATGAAGTTCAACAAGATTATTAAGACTACTGAAAACCCAGTTTGGTACAGATGAATTGAAATTGTTGGATGAAATGTCAAGGATGGAAAGGGAAGTGAAATTGATATGAGACAGAGAAGAAATATGACCATGTCCACACGAGGTTAAGTACAACTCTAACGAAGAAGGGATTTTATTTATGATTGGCAACCAATGATTAGACCTTTAATAAGGTTGGCATAGCTCAGATCCAACAATTCTAGTGAAGAAAGTGATGATAGCCAATGAAGATCCTCCACATATAAGAAGGCTCATAGTATAAGTGTGAACTTTGAATATCAAGATAACGCAAATTCGAGAGATTCCCAGTTGGTAAAGAATTGGTCCCTCGAATTTTGCATCTGAGAGGTTAAGATATATTAAACTTACAAGGAAGCCTTAGAACGTAGGAATCCCAATCCCTCCAAAATCCTTGAAGCTTAAATGTAAGTGAATGAGATGCTTCAAGGTTAGCAGTGAAGGGTTTATCTTGCTCCGTAACGTACCATTTGCAGTGATATCATTTGCAAGGTAGAGAGCTCTATGACATAGCCAGTATGATTGTCGCAAAAAACTCCTTCCCATCTGCAGCAATCCTCTTCGGTGTCCCAAGATAAGAGCCTGTTTGAAGAATCCACAAAATCGTGCTTCAAGTCCAGAAGTGCTTGTTTTTTGCTAGGAATGCATAATATTTTGGACTCTTTTTTTCCCCATAGCTTGCGTTGATGGTTGCTTCTATTAGAAATAGAAAGAAAATAAGTTTGATGGTTTTCTTATAGAGATCAAAACCATCATCTCCTTACGATATGCTTTCCTATATATATATATATATATATCTCACCATGATCGTGTGCTTTATGAACGAGGAATGCATATGCATGCCAGGCTTAATAAAGAGTTGTGAGAACAGATATTTCGTATGATTCTCTTCTACATATTTTTATTCAACCATATGTTAAAGACTTCTTGAAACAAGCATATATCTCATGCCGGCTTAGATTTATACATTTAGGGCACATTTGATATAGAAAAAGACTATTCCAAATAAAATAAGAATAGCAATTCATAAAAATAAAAAAAATACAAAAAGAACAGTTATTCATATTTATATATATTTGATAAAAATATTAAATAAAGAATCAGGTTTAACGTTTTTAAAATATCTTTAGTTTTAAAAATTTTCAAATTTTATAAAATTAATTATATGTTTATTTTTATATTTTTTTACTGTATGATAATATAATCCATCTAAATCTAAATTTATGAAAATATAATAAGAATATATATATTTTTTATCTTTCTTTATTTTTAATATAATCTAAATTTATTCAAATATGGTAGGAATATTTTTTTAAATTTTTGTCTTCCATTTTTTTTTTAAATATAATCTTCTCTTTCCTTTGTTTTTCTTCTTTTTAGTCTTTTTTTTCCTCAGTCTTTGTTCTTTTCTTTTTTTAATCTTTGTTTTTTTTTTTTTTTGGGCATCAATTCTAGTTTAATTTTTTTCTCTTCTTATCTTTGAATTTCTTTCTCTGCTATATTTTTTTTAATTTGCTTTTCATTTTTTTTTTATTTTTTACTTTTGTTTCTCCATTCTTCTCCTTTTCTCCTTTTGATGGATGTCTATATTAATATATATATAATTTTGCTAATTGATATTAAAGATTTTATATATTAATTAGATAAATTTTTTTAAAAAATAACTAGATAAAAGTACTTATTTGTTTTTTATATTAAACTTATATCATATAAATCATTTTGTTTAATTTAAAAATCAATAAATTATATGATAATTTACATTCAATTTATATATATAAAAATTAATCATGTCCAACTAACACCAAATATAAAATTTGATTAATTCTTATACCTTCCAATTTCAATACCAATCCTAATTTCAATTTCAGTACTTCAATATCCTACTCCTACGTATTAAACGGGCATGAAAACCGCGTATAGAGCTCCTTGGCATTTTTTGTTTTTAATTTTTAAGTTTAATTTTAATTTTAATTTTTTTTAGATAAACAGGCAGCATTAGCATGTGTTGTTGGAACTGGAATACAGTTACATGTTTTTGTCAAACTCATAAATTCTAGACTTTGAAAAGTACTGAACCCCTCTATACTTCCTAGAAAAGAAGCTAAAAATGCATGCATCTCCTAGCTTTGACTTGTTCTTTTTCTTTTTCTTTTTCTTTTTTTATTTCATTATTTTTCTTTAATGTGTAACGCACTGCCTGTTTGATTTCTCTGTATTTTATTTATTTTATTTTTTGCGGAGGGAAAAAGTTTAGGTCAAAAATTGTGAAGAAAATATAGTTATATATATATATATATCTTGCAAAATGGAATAATTCGAAAAAAAAATTAAATAAACCAAATAAGTAAATATTAAACTGATTTATTTTGGTGATGATATAGGCATGTATATATGATGTATTTAATAAATTAAAAGATATACTTTTTTTCTCTCTCAAAAAAAAAAAAAATTGTTCTTACAAAAGTATACAAGGAGAGGTATGTTTGTTGAAGACACTGAAGCACATGATTGGACTACAGAGAAATCCAAAAGATTTTAGATTCGAGACTCAACAACTCTATCTAAAAATATATATATACATATATATACAGATTTAGAGAAAAATCCAAAATAAACGAATCTACATTTAAAAAAAGTATTAAAAAAAAATATAAATGAAATGAAAATTCATTTTCTATCAGCTTAAATTTTTAAAATCAATAATATTTCAACATATTCTATTTTTCATCTGAAAATTCAGTTACTGCAAGGGAAGAGTTTATTTTCACATTAAACAAGCCATATATATATATATATATATATACATATATAATATTGCACGCTTTTATTTTTTTATTTTTTTGTCTCTTTAAATGTTTAGCAATAGGTATAAAATATTGTCTACTTTCTCCATGGTCCACATATCCAAGTCTTGCAAGACCCAGTAAATGTTCACCAGAAATAAATAAATTATTAAAAAAAAAAATTTGTTGGCTACTGTATTATAGGTTTCGAGGAAGAAACAGGGGCTAGCGTGTTGAAAATTCCGAACCAATTAAGGGGGTATTCCAATAACGTACCACATACTACTCCATCCTCCATCCTCCATCTCTACCATTTAGAATTTTTTTTATCATATATATATATATATAAATATTTTTTAACTTCTCCGACATATACATGAAATTAATTAATCAAGTATGAAGTCGAATGAGATTGAGCATGCAATCCACCCTGGTCACGTTCTGAAATTGAAGTGTTCTGAGAATCCATACACATGCGACGGATGCAAAGAGCTAGGTTTGAGCCGTGTTTCCAGTGCGAGCAGTACAGCAACTTCCATCTGCATGAGGAATGTGCAAGGGCTTCGCCTTCAAGGTCTGCTTTCCACTCTTTTCTCAAGAAAGGTTCTCTTCTATTCCTCGAGAGACCAGGATGCTGCAGATACTGTGAGGCCTGTGGGAGGGAGATGGAGGGATTTCAATATCAATACTCGCGTGACGCAACACGCGGCTTGCATCCATGCTGTTTGAAGCTTCAGCACAGCATGGTTCAAGACGGTGTCAAGCTGAAACTTTACAACAAGGTGCCGTCGAAATGCCTCAAATGTAGTAGTAAGAAAATTTCAGCAGGCAATGTTCAGGGCTGGTCTTATGTTTCCTCTTGTGGAATCTGCTCGCATGTAGCTAGCTTGCTTGAAAGACATGCTTTATCGGAACTGGAGGAGCCAATTAATTCATGCAGCAGCAGCAGCAGCATCTGGAGAAAACTTTAATATTCATAATGCCATCATGCCCAGACCTCATCAAAGTGAAACAATTCAAGACTTGGTACTATTCCAAGGAGGGCTTTCTCATAAACTCAAGCAGTTCTGGAAGAAACTCGTGTTGGTTATCAAGTTCATGGCGTCCTCAATTTTCGGAAATCCAACCGCTGGATCTTCCTCCATTTATGAAGCAATGATCTCCATTGCAACCACACAACTTACAAATGTTGCTGGTACCACATCAAGATACCGTTAGCAGTCTTTTGTTTCCTCCATCACTACCATATATACCATCATCATGTGTTTGCATGTTTTCTTGTGTGTTCTCTGGTTCTCATTTTGCTGTCTTTTGTAAATCCGGAGCTCTTTTGCCTTATTAAAATTTTCCTCATTAGGGTTTCGCTTAATAAGGTTTTAACGAGGCCGGATGTGGGTTTGTTGTTGTTGCTCTTTTTGAGCTTGTTTGGTTTTCATCCTTGTACTACTATTTTTCTTTTCTTTCTTTTAATATATGTGGCCTTTTTCTGATATACATGGTATTATTAATTTAACTTATCTTTTTATTTATTTTTATTGTGTAATATTAACTTAATGTAGTAATATCAAAATTACTATGAAAACTTGTTAATTTACATGTGCATGTGCTCATTCCTTGAACGTACCCACATTTTCTACTTATTTCCAACTTGGACGAAACAAGTGCCAAAGTTTTTTCGTTTTCATTTTAAATTTAAGACATATAGTTTTAACTTTTATTTTATATAATTTTGGTATAGTATGCCCTATCCATGTGTGTGTGTTATAATAGCTAAGTGTGTGTCCAGTCTAATTACATATAATTTTCAATAGTATACCATATAAATTATTATTTACTATTATTATTTTTCTTTGGAGTCAACAAGTAATTAAAAGTTTTTGTTGCATGACCCCTTCTTTGGTCCTTTTTCCTTTGAAAATTAAACTCCAACAAGTAGTTAAAGGCCTCTGTTGCATGACCCGTTCTTTAGTCCCTTTTTTCTTTGAAAATTAATACAATTTTCTTCCATATCGACCTATGGTTATTTCTGTGAATTGTTTTCAATATAAATGATAAAGTCAAAATGATGGTTTAAAAATAAAAAATATTTATGAAATTTTGGTGAAATTTCTATTTTTTTTAACGTGAAAAATAAAATTTAGCTCTCAAATAAAAACAATTATAATTTTTATAATAACAGCTAAATTTTTGATAATTCTCTATAATTTTTATAAAAATTTTCATCATAATATTCATATTAAATGTTTCATAATTTAGTTAAAAACTTATAATTTTTATTCAAATTTACATGAAATTTTTATAAATTATCTATGAAATTTAAATTTTAAATTTTTTTATCAAAAAAATTTATAAATATGGATAATTGTGCTTGGACCCCCTAAGGTTTGACGTTGTTACAAAAAGATTCCTTAGATTTGAAAAATATTAAAGTTGACACCTGCTGATAATTTTCAGCCACCTAAAACACTCTCTCTCTCTCTCTCTCTCTCTCTCTCTCTCTCTCTTATATGGCATTATAAGAAGACTTATATACCCCTAAAACACTCTCTTCTATATGATAGTATTGTAAAAAGACTTGTATAACCCTAAATTATACTTAAATTCATATTATCAATTATATATATGTTAGATACACGATTATTAAAATCATATCCATATGTAAATCGGATATGTATAAAATTTAAAAACAAAGATAGAAAAAATGGATATTAATCTGTTTGCAATATCTTTCTCATTAATATTATATTTTTAATGTTTTTTTCAACAAGAATCTTTTTCATATGTTTGAAAAATACAATAAACATCAAAACCTTCCGACAAGGAAAAAAAATGAACCAATATTAAATAAAACAAAAATAAAACATCGATTATTGTCACATTGATTAAAAAAATTTGAAAAATGAAAACAAAAAATAAAAAATTCTAATTCAGTATTGACAAAAATCAACTCCTCTAAATTGCATTCATGAACTGATGCTAGCACAAAAAACATAAAGACCTAAAATTATTTTAATTAAAGAACAATATAACAATTCTGAAAATTTACAATCAACAAACAATTTTTTTAAACGAAAAAGTTTGTGCTTTGAGGATTAATGTTTGTATTATATACCATCTTTACCACATGGATTAAAGAAAAAAAAAAAATTTTTTGGGTAAAACCGTGGATTATTTGAAGACCTGATGAAAGCAACTGAGTGAATTGCTCATAGGTTTGTTTAATAATATATATTAACTACAACAAATATGGGCTTTTATAATATACTATTATAGCAATTTTAAAAAATGCTATTATGTATACAAAATAATAAAAAAAAATAATCAAAATATTTCTTTCATAAAAACATTTCTTATCAAAATATTTTTTAAAAGGAAAAAAATAGATAAATAAATTATTATTATTTTTAAAAAAAATAATTTATACACATTGTTAATTAATTAAGATTTAAAAAAATATTAAATAATAATTTTTAGTTGAATGTCTATTAAATAGATATTATATCACGTAGACTAGAAACAGTCTTAATATGGTAGGATTTATAGTGTGATTTTCAAAAAACAAGACAAAAAAAAAAAGCCAAATTATAATATGATTCTAAAAAAAAAAAATAGAAAAAAAAAGTAAGTTCCTTCCCAAAAAAAAAAAAAGGTAAATTACGCAAAAACACTTTTCTTTTTTTAACACCTATGACCTCTATGTTATCGTAATTATATATGTTATTAACATTTTAAATTTACAAAATAAAAAAGTGTATATAAAAAATTTTAACCATCATAAAATCTTTTCTACATAAAAAAAAAATATAATAGATGTTTAAGTTACACCTAATTTTAATAAGTCAAATGGAATTTTATTTATATTATATCGTATTCTCTTTCATTTTATTTCTGTGCAATTCCATACTCAGCTCCATCCTCGGAAATCGTAATTATCTTCAATTCTTAACTTTAAGTCTTTAATAGGGAAAATATATATATATATATATATATATATTAATGATAAATAAATTGTGAAAATTTTTCAAATTTCAAATCCACGCTCCAACGGTAAAATTGGTAGGGTTTTCTAACGTCTCTCTCCCCCGCCTCCCTCCCTCTCTGTACTTTAAATATACCCCCACTTCTTCCTGTCTGGGCATCTCTCCCTCCGAGCCTCCACCCCATCCATTCAGCCCACCTAATCAGATTGTTATCTCTCTTGAGAATTTCAAAACTGCTTGTTTTGAATCTTTTTGGTGATTAAAATGGATTTCCACAGCCTCACCAGAAAGGAGCTCCAAACTCTCTGCAAGAAGAACAAGATCCCAGCTAATATCACAAATGTCGCCATGGCTGATGCTCTCACTGCTCTTCAACATGTAAGTACAACCATTATTCTTTTCTATCTTGATTCAATACCCATTTTGTTTTTCTTCCATTATAGTCTGTTTGGCTGCCCAGAATTTTTTAGGGAAAAAAGAAAAAATCAAAAGAAATTAAATGGGTTGTTGTCATCGGATTTAGATCCTTGACCAAAGATTTTATTCTTTTGTTATTTTTTATTTCGTTTCTTGGTAGACAAAGATTCAATTTTCTATTGTTTGATTAATGGATCTTTTATTAAAACCAGTAAACTGGGATTTCATTTCGCATTCCTCTTATTAGCTCTAAAAGGGATAAGAGGTAGAGATCATTGAATCCATTTCAATAGAAAAACATAAAATTTGATATTTTATTGTTTTGATTAATGGGTTTACCTATTATATTAAATCGTTCGAATTGGCATTTTACATTCCTGAGATAGAGATCGGTGAACTCATTTGATCAGATTATTATCCTGTCTGATAATAGGAAATTCTTGGATTGAAAACCTTTATTTCAGGTTGAAGGACTTGAGGAATTACCGAATCAATCCAAATTTGATCCCCAACAATCTCCAGAGAAATCCATGACCGTGCCAGATATTCCTCGAACCGCTTGCAGAACATCGACAAGAAGAAAACCCATCAAGGAAGAACCGGAAAGCTCCCAACCCTTGACCCGAACTCGTTGTGGGACACGAGTGAGAGTGGTGGAAGTAGTGGACCAAGAGAGAAATGAGGTTCCTAAGACTCCTGCTGTTCCAAGTAACCGAAGAAGGACTCCGGCTGCTTCGGCTCGCCAAAAGGAAGGGAGTGCAGTACATGGAGTTTATAGTACCAGGCGATCAGTAAGGTTGTTGGGGGAGAACATGGAGAAGTTAAGCTTGATGGAGGATGCAAAACATGAGCCTTTAAAGATTGACCAGTTGACTAAAGATATCTTCAGCGGTTCAGAAAGATCCGACGGTTCTTCATTTGAAAAGGGTATGTTTTGTCATGTCATTGTTTAATTATCTGGGATTGATTTTGTTATTTGCAAAGAATTGTGAACTTTCTGTTTGGGTTCTGAGGTAGTTTCGGGTAATATTAATTTTAGTACATATGAGAAAAAAAAAAATTTAGCATAAAAATTTTGAGTATTAACTCATGTTTTTCTAACATAATGATGGGCAGAAGCTTGCTCAGAGAAAAATGACGATATGGAAGTTTCATCCCAGCTGAAAACTAATGGATCACAGGAGATCCAGAGTGACGTGAAAGATGATGTTCAAGAGAATCATGAAGATTTGGAGTCAGAATCACATATAAAACCTGAGGTACTTCCTGCAGATTCGGATGTAATGGTGGAAGAGTGCAAAGAGGGGGCAGGTGAATCAGACGTTCACTTGCTAGTAAAGTCGGATAAGATTATGGATGTGGAAGATGAAACTATAGAGCAAAAACAAAAGGGTGAGGCTTTGTTTATAATGATCAACCTGCTCATTCATTCCATTAATGTGGAATTACTGATCAATTTATTATCTGTTAATCGAAATGCCTTTTTATCTTGACGTAGATTCCCTTGCAGGACCTGATGATGAAATCACTAAGTTCTCAACTGAAGTTCAAATTTCACGTGAGGAATTGAAATTGGATAACATTATGGCCTTGAAGGAGGAACAGGCTTTGGAAACAGAACATTGTTTGACAGCTAAAATTGCTAATGATGTTTCTGTTGGTGTTACAAATCAAGTTGTTGCTGCTCGGACTTCAGTACTGCAAGAAGATAAGAGTTCCTCTGATGATCAAACTGAGAATCTAGATGACGAATTTCAAAACCAAAGTTGCACAGACTTAGACGCAAATAACACAGAGGGCTACAACCATGTGAATGCTGATTCAGAACCAGAACCTGCTGCTGAAATGGAGTCTGGAGAAGTTAAAAGCTTGGTTACTGCAGAAGAATCTGCCAAGTGCAAGGGTTTGACTCTGAGCTTTTCTGGTGGGCAAAGCCATAATATCCTTAATCTCGAAGCCTCAGGTTTGAATGTGACAGAGAATGATTATGATGGTAAATTCGATTTCGAAGCAGAATCCAGCACTGAAGAAGAGACTAATGATGAATCTTCTGAAGGAGAGTCTAGTGATGATCGGTCTGAAGATGATGACACCTCCGAAGGAGAGTCTAGTGAAGATGACTCCTCTGAAGAAGAGTTGTCAGGTGATGAGGCCTCAGATGATGAGAATGAAACAGTACTCAAAAGGGATGTAGTGTCTCCAACTTTAAGTACCGACTCTGAATTGCTTCCCGAGCCTAACACTGATGGATTGGTTGATGTTGAAGTCATTGAAGAAGATGATATTTCAGCCAGTTTTCATCCATCTTTGGATGAAATGCCAAGACTGACAGAGCAAGTTCCTTGTCAAGATGAAAATCCAATGATGCAGCAATTAAGTAATTCTGGACCTCTGGTTGATGTCTATGTCTCTGACAAAATGAGTCCCTGCCATCATATTGCTTCCAGTGGGAAACTCTCTGGTGAATTTGCGTTCTCACCTGACAAACCTTCGGGTCAGTTTCCTCGTCCAACTTTGTCTACATCAAGGAAATCACCAACTCCTATTATACGAGATGATGCTTTGGATGATGACAATAAGGATGACACTGAGAAGGGAAGCCAGACTGTTAAAGAAGTTGAGGTGAAGAAAAATAAGGATGTTTCCCTTGGAGATATCAGTCTAAGGCAGCTGCAGAAAATGCTGAAACATAAATTACAGATTGAAAACAATAATAAAGATAACACCAACGATCAGAATGTTGCCAAGGTAAGTTACATTGTTGCCAAGGTAAGTTACATTGTCTATATCTTCTGTATGGTTGGTGTGCTAGACATTTCATTATATATTTTTACTATGCTTACAGTTGTTTTCTGTTTAAATGATCTGGTGCAGAAGATAGAGAAGACTAGAACTGCCTTGCAGGCTTTACCAGAGAACCGTCTAGCTACGGATGGACACGTAAACAATGCCCTATAAAAATGAGGGGTAGCAGAGAGAAGTCATGGGAACCACTTTTTGGTTGTGCATTTTTTACTGGAGAAAAAATTTTGTTTGAAAGAGGAGGATTCAATATTTTTTTGATGGTTGGTTGGTTGGTTTAAACATTGGTTTGCCAGGCCTCCTTGGGGTTTTTTCCTTTTTTCTTTGTCTTTCTTTTCTGTTCAAGAAGGTTATGGTCCTTTCTTTTTGCCTTGTAATGAAATGAGCTCATCAAACATTTTACTATTCTTGCTTAATAAATACTGTCTGGTTCTGTTTTGACATTGTAGTACATATTTTTTTTCAATTTAGTAATTCATTTTCCCCTTGATTTATTCAAAACATATGTACAAAAAAGCACTTGCTTTGGCTCAAAAGAGATATACCCTGTTTAATTGGTTCTTGATGGGATTCAAAAGAAGAACATTAAATTATCTTGCTAAAGGAAAAGCAAATTGTTGGACCTCACTAAGTTCATTAGTTATTCTAAGAAAGAATATTGAGTACAATGGTGGTTGTAATCTAATTTACCATAAATTATGAAGCAAAGCTGACTAATGTGTTAAATATGTTGTGTTCCCATTTGTTGAGAGTAAGGATCAATTTGTTGTGTTAATTCATTCCCCTCCAATTCCACACCAAAAATATTAAAAACCATCTTATGTTTGAAGGTTTATGCTGTTTTTCAAGGTCAAAGACAGTGAAACTGACAAACAAGAGACTAAATAGATTCGTTTATTTTTCCCATTTTATTTTTTCCCTTTTTATTTTGGAGGACACCAGCAATTTTTTTTTTTTAATATAAAATTTTAAAAGAAATAAAGAATGAAAAGGAGATAAGATATTCTTCTTTTGCCTTGTAATGAAATGAACGCAAAGTCTCAACGTGTCATTCCTACTATGCTTCTTGATATGGAGTCAATCACACCGAATAATCGCCTTTGGAAAAATATATTTTTTCCCCCAAAAAAATAAAAAAATAAATAATAAAAAGGAAAAAAAATTAAAATTCGAAGATTGAATTGAAATAATACGGGCGGGAAAATATAAATACTCAATACACACGCGGTCCACACTCAAAGCCCATCGGTTCCCCCAAACCCATTTTTCAAATTTTCTCTCCCTCTCTCTCTCTCTCTCTCTCTCTCTCTCTCGCTCGCTCTGCTTTCAATTTTGCATCCGGTAATTCTTCTTCTCTGTCTGAATTTTCCAATGTCTAGAACTACAAGCAGATTTTCTTTGTAGATTCTTGCTTTTTAGATTCAGATCGTGTATAGCTTAGGATTTTCGTTGCATTTCATTTACTTCTTAGATTGTTTTTGTTGTCTTTTTGGTTTTTTAGGTGAAAAAAAAAAATATATATATATAGTTTAAATGGATCTCTTCTCCCATTTTGCTTCATTTTCTCAGTACCCAAGCATACTTTTATAAGCTTTAAGTTTGTGCGGCTAGAATATGAGTTTGTCGGTCTTAGTTTTTAATTTTATATAAATCTAGATTTTATTGTTATGTTTGTGGATTATATAGGCTTGAATAGTTCAACTTAAATCTTTCTTATTCTGTGTTCTCTCAGCTTGCGTTTGCTATTTATTTTGGTTTAATTGGTTTCTATGTATGATGTATTTGTATTTATATATATATATATATATTTTTTTTTTTTTTGGTCTAAATTTAGACATATATAATTATTCAAAGCAATCAATTCGGATTGAAGCTTATGTGAAGATTAAATAGGTACAAATTAAATGCTTGAATTATTTAAGCATGGTTTGTTTAGCATTATTGGATTACTTATTTTGCTTTTGCAAATCAGAATTTGAATGACTAGTTATTAAATTAAAGGGTAAAGGAGCAGTAAAATTCATTTTGATAACTAGTACGCAAATTACAATCTATCTAGTGTAACTTACTCTGAATGAGTGAGGTGAGAGCTGTATTAATTGGATTGCAATGGGTCCCGTGGATTTTGATTTCATTTGAAAATTACCACGCAGATCTAGAACTTGGCAGAGATATATAGCGGTAAATTATAAAGGATGGGTGTGGAGAATTATCATGTAATTGAGCTTGTAGGTGAAGGTTCCTTCGGGAAAGTATACAAGGGAAGGCGAAAGTTCACGGGCCAGGTTCTACAGAATACCTTTTAAAATCTCTTTACTAATTTACTGTTGATATTTCTCTTTTGTGCATTACCAAGTATTTGCCACTGGTTTCAGACTGTTGCAATGAAATTCATCATGAAGCATGGGAAAACTGACAAGGATATACATAATCTGAGACAAGAAATTGAGGTAATTGTCATTGTATCTCAAATTGATCAACCGTGATGATGTTTTCAATCAGAAGTTTATTGATTTCGTTACATTTAACGATTATCCACTAATTTGATGTTTGGTCTCCCTAAATGTCAGATTTTGAGAAAGCTGAAGCATGAAAATATCATTGAAATGCTTGATTCCTTTGAAAGCCCACAAGAGTTTTGCGTTGTCACGGAATTTGCACAAGTAATGATCTCTTAGTTCTTTCATACCCATTCATGCAAACTATATTCTTATGTGGACTAGCTTGTCATCGTGGAAACTGTCGCACATGCATGTGGATAACATATGCACGAATTAATATGAATTTTCTTGAAACACAGGGTGAACTATTTGAGATTCTTGAGGATGATAAATGCCTCCCTGAAGAACAAGTTCAAGCAATCGCAAAGCAGTTGGTACTTTCTTCTTTCAACATGTTTCCATCTCAATTACTAGTCAGTCTTTCAGCACTTTATGGTTTACTTTATATAGAGTTCTGAACTTTATATGAATTCTACAGGTGAGAGCACTGCATTACTTGCATTCCAACCGCATCATTCATCGAGACATGAAGCCTCAGAACATTCTCATTGGGGCTGGCTCTATTGTTAAGGTTAATGATTCAGATGATTTTTTTTTTTTTTTTTCTCTTTTTTCTGTCGTCCTTCTATCTGCTAATTCAAATATTTCATTTTAATTCCATTATGATATATACATGATTTTCAGTTTGTGACAGTTGTCATGGTTTGATCTCTTGATTTATTGTTGCAGAGTTGCAGCATTATTATAAGCATATAGTTGATATCAAACAACTTTTTAATTGTTTCATTAATAACAGCTTTGTGATTTTGGGTTTGCACGTGCAATGTCCACAAACACTGTTGTTTTGCGGTCGATTAAAGGTTGGTTTATATTGATATTAACTTTATGGTTTACCTTTCTAGTTTGAAGTGTTAGTGACCTGCCTAGAATGTCCTGCAACCTGTACTACTATCCATGCTCTTTCCGTACTGTTTTATCAATTCTTTCAGGCACTCCTCTGTACATGGCTCCGGAACTAGTACGGGAACAACCCTATAACCACACTGCAGATTTGTGGTCTCTTGGAGTTATACTGTATGTAAAGTCTCATAATTTTCTTAATATTCTATTATGATGAGTTCTATTTTAATTTATTATGTTTTGAGTTTGACCCTGACTTAGATGCTTGCATTATGAGTTTAATTGACTTGATTTGCTGAAAATTGATAATTATCCTTTTCTTTTTGCTGCATTTAGTTTCTCTTTTCCATCTTTAATTTTTACTTTTGGTAACGCAGTTTCTTTAAAATTTACTGTCAATCATATTCATGTAAAAGAAACAGTGCCAATCTTGTTATATGGCAATTGATAATATTTTCATAAAAGACATGTTTATACACAGATAAGCAACAAAATATTAAACTTTTTACGTTGACAGTGTTTCTAGTACACCTTTTGTTGTTTGCTTCTTTATATACTTTTTTGTATGTTTGTTTGTTTTTTATTTTTCTTTTATTTTTATTATTTTTATTTTTATTTTTTATCTTCATTGTAGTTAGTTTTCCATGGATATAATAGGTATGAGTTATTTGTTGGCCAGCCTCCTTTTTATACAAATTCTGTATATGCTCTCATCCGGCACATTGTTAAGGTACATTCAGTCAGAAACTGTATGATCTTCTTCATTTTAACTGTAAAGTCAAGCTAAATTTACACGCATATGTTGCAGGATCCAGTAAAATATCCAGAAAATATGAGTCCAAATTTTAAAAGCTTTCTCAAGGGATTGCTCAATAAGGTTGTCACGTGGTTAAAAGGCTTCAGTACTGCTGATGAAAATATTTTTTACTCTACTTTTGGACTTTTCTTAACTTGGTCTGCATATATGTTGAAAATAGGTACCACAAAATCGGTTGACTTGGCCTGCTCTTCTTGAACACCCTTTCGTTAAGGAAATGTCAGATGAACTGGAGGCAAGGGTAATCATGTCTCATTGTATCTGCATGCTATCTCTCTCTCTCTCTCTCTCTCTCTCTCTCTCTCTCTCAACATTAATTAAAAAGTAAAAAACACAGTAGTTATTCGCACTTTATATCAAGATAGGCAATTGTTGTCCTTTTTCTATAAACATAAAGAACAAATTTAGATATTTAACGTTTGATTTTCATTTTTCCAGGAGATCCATTATGTAACTGCAAGGGAATGTGACGAAACAAGCACGGTTTATAAGACAAATGGTTTGGCTGCTTCTGTTTCTGGTTGTTTTACTATGGATATTTATTTTTTTGACACTTGTTAACTAACATGTTGTAGGTAAGTTCAATTCTCCAGCACCTTCAGGGAAGAGTAATGGGCTGACCTTTCAGAATGATGCTCAGTTAAATGTTCCCAACTCCACAACAGGCAATTCTTCACCATGTGAAGAGTTCCCAGGATTCTCAAGTCCTAATGATGTTAAACAGTCAGGTAGGTAATGGTGATAGTAGCTGGGATAGTGCTTCTTGATAGCTTATGCTTCTTATAGTGCTTCTTGATAGCTTATGCTTCCATTTCCTTAGCAACCTCTTATCTTGTAAATTTGCCACTTGATAGATGATTACCTTATTTCCGTGATTTCCATGACATTGGCACAACATAGTGAACTTAAGTACAATTATACTTCAGGTTGTCAGACATTGGATAGACTGGAAAATAATTCTCGTACTGTCAAAGGGGCACAACTGATTGGACAAGATAATGAAGCACTCGCAAATGTTTTGCTACCTCTTAAAAGATGGTCAAAAGGATCCCAAGATACTAGCAGGTCAATTTGGTTTCATGCCTTACTTTTGCTTACATTGTTGCACCTATTTCAAAGTTTCTGAATGATTTGATTGTTTCACAAGTCCATACAGGGATCAAGAAATTCTTAGTTCAAACCAGTCACTCAGAATTATTTCAAACTTAGTTGCAGCTGGTGCCATCCAGTCCAGTGGATTGCTTGATGAAATAATACGTGAGCTTCTAGTTTTCACTGCCATTCTTGTTAGCTTGAGATCATCTGAAGTTGACGACTTAAAAGCAAAGGTGCAGTTGCTTTATTTAGAAAATTAATTGTGGATTTTGAACCACATACTCTGTTTTGCATCTTGTTCCGTGGCCATAAGATGTAGTGCCGAAGATGGTTTTAATTTCAGTACTATTTTGTGGCTTTTATTTCTTCCAAATTGCACCCCTTGTTTTAAGGTTTATTTAGTTTGATCCTTTTACTCTGTTACATTTATTTTGACATCCTTTCTCACTCCCATGCCTTCTGAAATTTATTCTGATTCTTTATCATGTAGAGCTTCTCAGTCATCAAAATTTTACTTGACAATAGAGGAAGTGGTACTGCTGGCTCATACTTCAAACACTGGGTGGCATTAGCTGAAATTTTTTCACAGGTTATATTCTTTTGTTGATAATAAATGATAATTATATCTGACAACAATACAAGCTCCTTCACGAGTCAACTCATCATTGAATGTGTAGGTTGTTGGTTGCAGTGAAGATGCATCAGCAAGAGTTCTACAAGAGTCCATTGCTTGCATTGCTGTCATGTTATCATCTGTTGCTCAAGGTCTAAAAGCAATTTGTTCAAGTTCAGGGCCCGATGTGGTTTCTGCTCCAAATGAGGCACTCAAACGAATCTTAGATCATGCTAAAACATCTGGTTTGATCGATCAATTGTGTCTCTGCTTAGCTACTTCAGGCACAAGTCTCATTTCCGGTTCTTCAAATATGCTGCGTGCTGCTTGTGAAGCCTGTAGGGCTATTTGGAAGCTGATAGATGCACTAGAAATTCTTTACATGAAAGAAAATACCTGTCCATTTCCACTAACTGCTATGCAAAGTCATTCTTTGCTCCGACTTAACATCAGTGATCAAGAGCGAGGTTCCCTGGTTGGTACTGAAGCAGCAAAAGTTGTTGATATAGTAACAAAAGCATTCCTCAGATCAAAGGCAGTACAGGTTGCTATTCATTGCTGCATTCATCAACGACTAGAGGCTTCATTGTCTGCTAGCATTCAGGTTTCTCCTCCCATCCTTTGTTATCTGAAACTTCTCCGGTGCACATTATTTCTGCATGCAAAAAGCTACTTATATGGTTTTTCCTTTCTCATCTCATTGAGATGGAATAGCAGAAGCATTTGAGAATTTACTTGCAGTTTCCAATATCTGATGTTTTCATCAAGCTTTCTCAAATTAACAAAACTGATAATTTGATTTTTGTTTCATATTTCAGCTCTTGTCAAGGTGCTGTTTACACAGTGGAATTGTTCCAGGTGTTTTATGTGGCCTGCCCAATTCCCTTCCTGTAACCACTGTTGTCAGTGGTGGAGGGGATGGAACTATTGTTTCGGAAATATTTTCTATATTATCTTTTTTAGCTTCCTCCTTTGGTAAAGATACGCAAATAGGTGAAACAAATAACCTGAAATGCAAATTCACCAATCCCACTGCCTTGGTTCTGCATTCTTGCCTCTTTGTCGCAACAGTTGCACAATGTTTAAAGGCAACTGGTAGAAACTCTGCATTGTTTATGCTTACAACTTCCCCAAAGAAGCAGCTTTCTCGAATTTCCATTCTTGCCCACTATTTTTCTTCTGATGACAGAATAAAAACTACCTTTCAACCCTTTAGTTCATCAGCTATGTTGGCTCTTGCATCCATTGTATCCCTTGAAACTGGATCTTCTGTTGAGTCCCCTGTCTCTGAGATAGCAGTACCTTTGATTCCTCGAACTGCCACACTTTGTGGCTGCCTCAAAATTTCATCTAGCAACGAAATTGAGGCGGGCAGTGCTGATGCAAATGGCTCTCTCTCATATTGGCACGGCCTTAAGGATGGATGTGTTGGTTTGTTAGAGTCCAGGCTGAGGTGGGGAGGACCATTAGCAGTTCAACAGCTGTGTGCAAGTGGTATCCCTCTGCTTCTAATTGATTTGTTAGCTAAAAACCGAGGAATTGACGGGACAAAAGATGAAGTTGGACTATCTCCTAAAGGAGTTGTATGGACAGTTTCATCAATTTGTCATTGTCTTTCAGGGGGAGCCTCTACTTTTCGTCAGATTTTGGTTAAAAGTGAACACATCAAGATCATCTCTGACCTAATAACCGATTTACATTTAAAGCTCGTAAACTGCTGGGCTGGACCTGGCGGAGGCAGGGAGGGTGTCAGAGATATAATATCTACAGTAATTGATCTACTAGCATTTCCTTTTGTTGCTTTACAGAATGCTCCAGGCCTGCCATCTGCCACTGCTTCTGTAAATAGTGGGTTCCTTCTCAACATGGGATCACCAGGTGGCAGAGTGTGCATGGAAGACAAGGATATGGTAAAAGTGATCGAGGAAGATTTGGGAAAGTTTATAAAAATCCTTTTGGAGGTTAGAGCTTATTTCAGTTTTTTTGTTTTTCCTTTTTCACCTCTTATTTTTCCCCAACAGGAAAAGTGCTTCAAGTATAGATCTTGGTGCCAAACGCTTTCTATATTATTTTTCACTTCTCACCTGTGTTTTTTTTTTTTTTTTTTTTTTTTTTTTTTTCTTTACCCCTCTCTTTCAATGGAGAAATTTTCAGGTGGGAGTGCCTGTCATCATTCTTCGGTGTTTGGAGCACATTGAGTTAAAAGATTCTGGAAAGCCTGTTGCCTTCCTAGCTAAAATGATAAGCCACCGACCTATGGCAGTTCAACTTGTGAGTAAAGGCTTGTTGGATCCGAATAGGTGGAAAAGGTTGCTGAATAGTACAACACCAAGAGAAGTCACACTGGATGCTCTTATGATCATTTCCGATTTGGCTCGAATGGATAAGGTCGAATGTTGTTTCATTCAATAATAATGGCTTTGACTAATTTCCAAAGTCGATCTATGTTCTTTGTTATTATTTTAATTTAATATAAATGCAAATATTGTTCACGTAAAAGATGATAATATATGTATTCTTTTTTGGAAGGGTCATAAACCTATTGTAACTAGTCTGGCTTTCTGTTCAGGGATTCTATGAATATATTAATGGGGCTTCCGTGTTGGAGTATTTGAAGGAATTTCTTACACATGAAGATCCCAATGTCCGCGCAAAGGCATGCAGTGCTCTAGGCAACATGTGCCGCCATAGCTCGTACTTCTATGCTTCACTGGTAAGTAACGAAAATCAACAACTTTCAACGGCTAAACCATATATATAGTTCTAATTTTGGATTATTCAAGAGCACTCACTTTCGATACTAAACTCTACGGAGTTGGATAAATGATCTTTTTTTATCTAATTCTTTTTGTAATTGAATGTCATTTTCTAGGCACGGTATCAAATCATTGGCCTCCTTATTGATCGTTGCTCTGATCCAGACAAACGCACACGAAAATTTGCATGCTTTGCTGTGAGTTCTGTTGCCTTGAAGTATGAGTGGGTCTTTACTTGCTCTAAGCAAGATTAACAGCATGTTTTCAATATAGATCATTGGGATCGTATCTTATTATGTACTACCGCCTCTCTTTGCCAGATTGGGAACGCTGCCTACCATAACGACACATTGTATGAAGAGCTCCGAAGATCTATACCTCAGCTTTCCAGTTTGTTGCTTTCAGCGGAGGAAGACAAGACGAAAGCCAATGCTGCTGGTGCACTTAGTAATCTTGTTCGCAACTCCAGCAAGCTATGTGAAGACATCGTGTCTAAAGGAGCCATGCAGGTATGCTCTTTTTGTGATACTATTTATCTAATACTACTAACAAACTTCTTTTAATTAGCCCTCTACTATTGAGATAAATTTTGAAGCCCAATTCAATATGATTGAAGTTAGAGCATTCTGTTGGAGATTTTTTTCCCCATTGGCGTTGAGTTCTGTTTTTTTCTTATGCAAACAGGCATTGCTGAAGTTGGTAGCTGACTGTTCAGTGGCAGCCCTAAACCCGGGTAAGAAAGACGCCATAAATGAGTCACCTCTAAAGATAGCCCTCTTTTCATTGGCAAAGATGTGTGCACACCCACCTTGCAGACAATTCCTCCGTTCATCAGAATTGTTCCCAGTGATTGGGAGGCTTCGCCAATCTGTAGAATCAACAATTGCCAATTATGCCTCCGTTATTATAAGCAAAGTGGCCGACTCTTAAAGCCTCTAAAACCAATAAAATCATCGTCTGCCAAAAATACACTCCCTTCGAGTTTGATCATACCACTAATCAGCAATTACCAACGCTGCTGGTTAAAAAATGTCACTAGAAGTTGGGGACGCAATGGGGAGTTGTTGCTGCGGGTTTGGATACTGTAATTAGTCGTTTTTTGTATGGTTGCTTGTATATGAGATTATTAGTTCAATCAGCATTTACAATTTCTGGTATAATTTTGGGTATATTTAGTTTTTGTATCTTTTTCCCGTATAATTTGGGAGAAGGTAAAAAAATCCGCAGAGTAGTTCTTATTAATTAATATTCTATTAAACCGGATTGGGTTTTCTGGCGCAAAGTAATGGGCCCGTGAATAGACTGAAAAACTTGTCAGCCAATGATCCGGCCCATTTTCACTTTCACTCGCGCTGTACTTATAAATCTTAGATTATGTATTTTCATTCAAATATATATATATATATAAATATATATTAGATTATGTATTATAGTTTTTTATTTTATTGTTGAGGTATTTTTTTTTATTTATTTCTGATGGGTGGCAGTACAGATAGGCACTCATTAATTTTTTCCAACCTTGAATATCCGACACCTGGCTAATATCCTATATCTTACATGCAGTGGAAGAATTCAGGGTCAAACACAGATAAAGCGCCTCATCTTTAAAAAAAATAAAAAATTAAATAAATAAAAAAGGCGTTGATCTTTAAAATTTAGAAGGCTATCTACATTGATCTTTATTGTTATTGTAATTCGATAAATATGCCTGGATTCTCAGGTATTAATGTAACGTTGCTTTAATGTCCTACTACCAAACACTAACCTTTGAGTTAGACTTGTATATGGTCCCGAAAAACCGAATTCCACCAAACTGGCATTTTCCATCACCTTGCACTTTCAAGTCATCATTAATATAGAAATATAGATATAGAGATAAAATGTTCGTTTAAATTGAAACTTCAAAACATAAAAGTCTTCAATTGCATGTGATTCAGGCAATCTGATAGAGCGATAGGGACAAAGTGGCCTAACAAGATAGGAAGTCAAATAAGGTGGTGCAAGGACTTTGCCTTTTTGTTTTCTTTGTTATTATATTATTCCTTGTGAATTTAGTCATCAAACAAAGGATTAAAGACTTGTAACTATGCACAATCAAATGTAATAAAAACGGTAATATTTTTGCTTACAACATATATATATATATATATACACATATATATTTTCTTTCTATTTGATGTTAGTTTCTTAAATTTAGTGACAACTAAAAGTAGCAAAAAGTTTTCAAATTGAATTGTTATATACAAAAGCTTTTTCCATAAACATGAATACCTATATAATATCATTGTACTGGAACCAGTGCTTTAACATGAACAATTTTGGGCATGCAAGATGGCAGAGAATATGGATAGCTAGACATTATGTAGAAAAAAAAAAAAAAAAAAAATTGTTGTACCTGCTATACACAAATGGACCAAAGAGACAAGGAAAAGAGCTTCTCATATGGCCCCACAGGTTGGTCATTACGAATCGGGTCCCACATTTAGCAGGCTTAGGTTCCAGGACAACGAAAGCGACTCGTGTGGCTCCGTACTAACACAAATGCGGTGAGTGATCGGGTTTAGATACAAAGACACCACGAGAAACAGAAAACAATAGTGGGATCTTGGGGATGCGATGCCACGTCTCGAATTGACAGGTCAGAAGGAAAGGAGAGTTTAGAAAAACGTGCAACCGATGATGCAACGTTCGAGATCTCGACACGTGTTCAGATCTCGAAATGACTTTCTTACCCTCCTTTCTCTCTGAAGGGTTGCTTGGCTTTGGACTTGAAGGGGAGGGGCCACGTCTGTCAGTGTCTATCCCCTTCCCACACTTTTGCATTTAATGTTTTTACTCTTGTTTTTTGGCTTTTGCAACCAAAAATATTATTATAAAAATTACCAATTTAAACTCATTATTAAAATGTGATGTTTTTGTTTATTTTTATTTTTATTTTTCAGGTAAAAAAGAAAAAAAAAATTGTATAGAAAATTAGAGAAAAAAAAAATTTGAAAACGGTGGTACTCTTTTAATGCCTCTTTTCTTTAACTTTCTTTAATGGTTCGGTTTGAAAGTAAGTAACCAAACGGTGCTTTTACACTGTGCTCGGACTTTAAAAAAAGATCTGAGTGATTACACGCAAGGAATCCCTTAAAACATTAATATTTTTGGAAAATATGAAGAAAAGAAAGAAAATAATAAGTAAAGTGTCAGAAAAAGCGGAAACACAATTCATAAACAGCTGATAAGCACACGTACATATCACTCCCTTACTCCGACAGCTACCCCGCACTACTCTAGACAATGACAGGTTGATTTGGTGGATGACTTTAATTTAATTGTACAATAATTCTAAATTTTTTTTTAATAGATTTTTCATTGGGAAATTAAAAGTGGTGGGACTAGGAGTCAGGGACCACATCAGAAAATTTTTTTAAAAAAATAATAATAATAACCTTAAATAAATTTGGTGGGAAGTAAATGTGTACGAGGTATGATGACGTGGCAGCATGGGATTCGAACCCATTAGGGCATTAGCGATAAGACATAGATAACCTTCTAGTTTTAGTTTTATTTTATTTTGGTCCTTTTTTTTTTATATATATTTTTCTAAAAGTTTGTCCTTTTTTTTATTTACTATTGAAAAAAATAAAAAGAAATTGAAATTTGAGTAAAATGACGATAATCCCACTGCAGCATGCTTATCCTTTTAAGTCAAAAAGTGATTCTATACTTGTACTAAATAAAATATTGAATTTTTTAAAATAATATTTTGGTGACTGTCACAGGGAAAACAAGTGGGACAAAAATGAAACAATCTTTCCAAAGAGATTAAAAGTTTTGTGGGTGGTGCAGTTAGTAATATTCCCGTGTGCCATGCATTGGAGCACTTGGATTTTTCTATTTTTATTTGGTACGTCAAGAGCACTCTCATCTGCCTAAATGGGTCTATTCTCATATATTCTATTTGGAATTTGGACAGGTATGGTTGCCAAAGTTGATCAATTAAAAAAAAAAAATTAAAAAATTAAAAATCTCAAAACAATGACTTCGTAGTTTTCTACTAATTATACAAATATATATTTTTGGAAGTTAGACACTTTCAATGTCAAATTTCGAGTTAATTGAAAATGGAGTGCTAGTCGCTTTCTGATGACCCATACATCTACCAAATTGCTTAATTTGCAAGTACATGAATATGAGTGACACTTTCTTCATGCTCTATTGGCGCTAACAAATGCAACATTTACTTTTCTCTCTCCGCTTTTATTATTATTATTATTTGGTATGGCTGAAAGTCAAGTTATTGAAAGCTATAATTAATGGATTTGTTTTTCAAATTATGACAACCATTTCTGCTCATGCTATATGTTGTTATTGAAAGTTATAATTAATGGATTTGTTTTTCAAAATATGACAACCATTTCTGCTCATGCTATATGTTGCATTTTTTTCCCTTTTAGAACTTATTGAAACCCCAACTCTAAGAAAATAGAAAGAGACAGCTTACTAATTGTATGTTTTATTTATTTCGGAAAATAATTATATTTTTTATTTGTTATATGCCAATGAAAATCGAATGGATATGACACTGCCGAAAATGCATCATTTGATTTAATTAAGACATAACTGTTATACCTTCTAACTAATTATGTATTTATATAAATGATAATAATAATAGAATATCTATTTAACTTTTGGAAAGATTAACCAATCAAAATTTGTCCCCACACTCACCAATGGGCACTAAATTATAGCACTCATTTGATATATTTTTCCTTTATTATCATGTTTACATATAATTTATTTATTTTTTTATGTCAAAAACATACTTTAATTATGGAACTCATATAACTTTCATTTTTGTTTGTTGTTAGGAGGAAATCATCACTTGTAAATTATTCCATCTGCAAGCATTATCCATGAACTTGGATTATTATTTTCATTAACTTCACAAAAATTAAGTTATGTTTAAGATAACTTGTGCTTCATCTTCTTTAAAATGTCTTTGTAAAAAATATATACTTTATTTTGTGTAAGTTTAAAATTATTTTAATAAAAAAAAGGTCCAAACACTTTTATAACCTTTTTTTCATCCTCAAAAAGCCATAAATATCATTTCATAGGTCAGGCATATCATTTCATAAGTCATACCACAATATTCTATTAAACAAATTGTTATTATGTAGACCATATGATCTATGCGCTTTTCAATATATTAACCCCTTTTTTTTTTTTTAATGAATAACAGATTAATCTTTATTATCATGTATTTTTCCAAAAGGGTGTTTGGAACTTTAGGATATAACACATGTTGGCCATTAGATTGTAATAATGGAAGGTATGCAAGTTGCCTTCCTTGCTTTTTCCTGCAGTCAGCATCATATACGCGATGATTTTTGTTTTCTAAGAAAATATATTTTATATATGATTTTTTATACCAAGTTTTAATACTATTTACTTAAAATTGGAGTGGCAATCCATAAACTGAATGAAAGCTACCCTAATAAAAAAATATACTAAAGACTAATCCATGAAAATAAATTGATAAATAATGACTAACAACCCATGTGATGGACAAAAGGAGGATGCTGATAATTGGATAAATTAATATGTATAGAATTTTCTTTTTTTGTGAATAAAAGAATAATATATATATATTTTTATAGATTAACAAGTGAAGGATGGTGAGTCTAAGAAAGAACCCAAAAAAAAAAAAAAAAAAAGTGTGAAAATTGAAAAGTAGAGGGATAAGAAATGTGGTACATATCAAGTGAGGGGTAAAATTGGGAGAAATCAAATGTGGCCCAGAAGCGCTGAACTGACTGCGGACCTAATGAGGCTCTTTTTCCTATAAGGGTCTCTCTCTCATTTATGATCATGTACAAAAGCCAAAGTGAAAAAACCATGAACCATGAGTTTTGTTATCATTTGTGCATCCTCATGGAAACAGTTCCTTTCCCAATTGCCATGTACCAAAATTTCAGGGTTAGTGCAAATTTTGTCAATTAAATTTTTTTTGCAAGAACATAATATATTTTAAACTTAAAAAAGAGGATTTTTGGCTCGATTAATTCAAAACCATAATTTAAAAGCGTATTATTAATTATTTTACTACTTAAACTAGTCTACAAATACAAATTGCATGAAATTTGAAGAGAGCATTTATATGATTTCTTATATTGAAATCTATATATGGGTATATATATACACATGTATTGTTTCAGTAACCATATATCGTTTACCAAATAAATGCCTCTGTCATATATTTTACCATTAAAATTGCATGATATATATACCAAATTAAAACTTTGAGTCGAAAAACTGCACCTTGGTTAATTTCCTTTTGAATTTGGTGTATAATGTAATTTATGGAGGGGTTTGCAATAACAAGATGAGCTCAGGGAGGACATAGTGGAGGTCGTAACAGCTTAACATTTCTCAGTGCCTTTCCTAGGGTTTTTGTTTGATACAGTTTCTCAACTCAACTTTCAAGGAGTGTAGTCACTAGAGTCCTGAGTAGAGTGTGAAAATCAGGTGGAGAGAGAGAGAGAGAGAGAGAGAGTATATGTATAGGTTTATTTATAGAGGGAAAAAGGAACGTGAGAGGCAAAAGTTAGAGAGAGAAAGAGGAGATATATATATATGCGCATAGAAATTTATAAATCAATAAGAGAGAGAGAGAGAGAGAGAGAGAGAGAGTGCTCCAGGAAAAGCACAAACAGCACAACCTTTGTCCTTGTCCTAGAGAGAGAAAAAAGTATAAAATGATATAGAGAGAGAGGAACAAAGTAAACATTTTTAAGAGAGAGAAAGTGAGGGTTGGTGCAGAGTTAGCTCCTGACTAAAGGAGAGAGAGAAAGCAGCAAAAGAGGAAAAAGAAAGAAAGAAGGAATAAAAAGAGGCTCAGAAAACCCTAAACCTAGAAAAAAAATGGTCTCTTTTGCTTTTCTCTGTTGATCAGTAAGATGCCTGTATTTTTCTTCATCATGCGGTGAAAAAAAATTCGAAGCTGTAGGAAATGTTCTCTTTCTGAAAAATTGGGGTTCTACAAGTTTGCATTTTTTGGCCGTTTTGGATCTTTGTTTTAGAACTGAAACATTTTGGGTTTTCTATGAGGTTTATCTGAAGAGAAGCTGCTTAAAGATATCCGCTATTTTTTTTTGGGTGTTGGATATTTATGCGATTTTCCTAGTAGTTTTACTTGGTTAGTTCTGTTTTTTGGAAAAAAAACTTGGGGTTTTCTGTTGTTTGGATGAGAGGCATTACTTGTACTGACTTGAAAGATTTTGTTGTTTTCACACAAGCTGGTGACTTGAGGAAGTTGTTTCACGAATATTTTTGAAGCAAACATTTTTGTATCAAAGGAGAGCTGAAGAAACATTTTCTGGGTCTACTTCATTTCTCGTCGTGTATTTTTTTTTATAATTTTTTTTAACAATTTTCGATCTAAATAGTAAATTAAGGAAAACCCGCATCTATTGCGGTTGATTTAGATCTTTGCACTGGAGCGATTGGGATTACCGGGGACAATGTCTTCGTTGAGTAGGGAATTGGTGTTCTTGATCTTACAGTTCTTAGATGAGGAGAAGTTCAAGGAAACAGTTCATAAGTAAGTTTATGCCTTTTATGGTTGTTTCATTTTTGTCTTCAATATGTGTTTCGTTGCTGAGAAAACTTTCGGGAAGGAAATGATTAT
Organism: Ziziphus jujuba; assembly: GCF_031755915.1. NCBI lineage: Eukaryota > Viridiplantae > Streptophyta > Magnoliopsida > Rosales > Rhamnaceae > Ziziphus > Ziziphus jujuba. The sequence goes on from NC_083386.1 coordinate 29,889,955, forward strand.
TTACATTTTGAAAGTCGTGGGTTCGTTTTAAGTTCTTTGGTTGGTAATTAGCATATGATAAAAACTTAATTGTTATTACCCCAACTTCATCCTTGAGCATACAAAGGCCTTTTTTTTTTTTGATTAATTTTTTTTCCCCATCGTGGATCCAGACTTAAGAAAGTTAATATTAATTTGAGGAATTGTTTATTAGCATTTTTAACTACTTCTCGAGCATTATAAAGCCAATTTGCTTGGAATTGAGCTATCTGTATATTGTGTTGGTGCTGCCTATCTCCTCTTTCGTTTTCTCAGCAGTAAAATGGAAAATGAGAAAAATTTGAGCTTAATAAGATTTATAATGCTGTACTAGTGTCTTCTTATGCATGTTTGGCTATTCTGGCTTTTAGGTTAGAGCAAGAATCTGGATTTTTCTTCAACATGAAACACTTTGAAGATCAAGTCCAGGCCGGAGAGTGGGATGAAGTTGAGCGCTATTTATGTGGCTTCACGAAAGTTGAAGACAATCGATATTCAATGAAGATTTTCTTCGAGATTAGGAAGCAGAAGTATTTGGAAGCTCTTGATAGGTGAGATTTGATAACTATGTGTCTCCTCGGTGTCCTAGATGTGGACTTTAATTAGTTGGTATCAAGATCATGTTTTTTCCTTACCAACTTACCATGTCCATGTCCATATCCAATTTGATGTGAAGGAGGTAGCTGCAGACGTCAAATCCAATCGAGAGATTATTTTGTTGAATTAAAGAAAGATGTCTATGAATGCACTTGTTATAGGCTTTCACTAATGATTTCCAATTAGCCAAGCGTCAGTGCTTTAGAAATTTGTATTATTACTGTCATGACTATTTTTTGTGTATACTCAATTAATGTTCTGTTCCTGCTTTCAGGCAGGATAGGGCCAAGGCTGTTGACATTCTTGTGAAGGACCTTAAAGTTTTTGCATCTTTTAACGAGGAACTTTTCAAGGAGATTACCCAGTTGCTTACTCTTGATAACTTTAGGTATTGAAATTTTCTCCTTTGTTAGGTCTGTTGGTTGTTCCTTCAATTGCTGTTTATTTATTGTTGTTGTTTGTATCGTGTTACCAGGCAAAATGAGCAGCTTTCCAAGTATGGAGACACAAAGTCAGCTCGGAATATCATGCTCATGGAACTCAAAAAGCTAATTGAAGCAAACCCGTTATTTCGTGATAAGCTTGCATTTCCAGCCTTCAAAAGTTCACGTCTAAGGACTTTAATAAACCAGAGGTCGTTTGTACATCTTTTTCTTCCTTTTATTACGTGCATGTGCATGTGCATTGTCATAAACTCTTTAACACATAGGGCTGCAAATTCCTGTCCTTCTCTTCAATGATTATGCCTTTGGCTGCCCTGTATCGCATACTGCAAGTTGCTGTTTTGAAGCTCATTTACCTGCTTAAATTTTTCAGTCTAAATTGGCAACATCAACTTTGCAAGAATCCTCGTCCAAACCCTGACATTAAAACACTCTTTACGGATCATTCTTGCTCTCCAACTGCTAATGGATCTCGTCCTCCTCCTACAAACAACCCTCTCGTGGGACCAATACCTAAGGCTGGTGCATTTCCTCCTATTGGTGCCCATGGTGTAAGTATTTTCCTTCGACCTACATGCCTAGAGCCTTTTCAATAATCTCATAATTCTTGAACATTGCTCGTTGTATTTTGCAGCCATTTCAGCCAGTTGTCTCCCCATCTCCTGGTGCTATTGCTGGGTGGATGTCGGGCGCTAATCCTTCGTTGGCTCACCCTGCTGTGGCTGCAGCAGCCCCTCCTGGTCTTGTGCAACCTTCTAGTGCAGGTAAAGATGTTTGTGATATGTGTAATTTGAATGCTTTTAGCCTTGTGCTCGTTTTCCAAGTCAGTTTGAGCACTTATTGTTCTTTCTTATTTGATGTAGCAGCTACATTCCTGAAGCACCCAAGGACTCCTACAGGTGTTACAGGGATGGACTATCAATCGGCTGATTCAGAGCACTTGATTAAGCGTATCCGCACTGGACAATCTGATGAGGTAGGACGGATGGAGCTGTTTATTTTTCAACTTCATGCTTGAATATCATGTTTGTTGTGTGTCATATTTAGTACATGGGTATCATGCCGGTGGCTACTTGTGCTTTCTGTCCTCTCTCTGTCTCTCTCTGTGCATCATTTCCCTACCAAATAGAAAAAAAGGAATAAAAGAAGAAAAAGATTTAAGAAATATGCTCACCATTTGTTTTTGTAGGTGTCCTTTTCTGGTGTTATTCATGCTTCCGCTGTATATTCACAAGATGACCTTCCAAAAACTGTTGTTCGGACCCTCAGTCAAGGATCTAATGTAATGAGCATGGACTTTAATCCACAGCAACAAACTATTCTTCTAGGTTTGTGATTGTAGATGTTTTCCTCAGTTAACATTACTATAAGTCGTTTATTGAAGTTGTCCATTACTTATTTGTAGTTGGGACAAATGTTGGTGACATCAGCCTTTGGGAAGTTGGGTCTAGGGAAAGGATTGCTCATAAGCCTTTCAAGGTTTGGGATATACAAGCTGCCTCAATGCCATTGCAGGTATAGTGTGTTTTTGTTTCACATGCAATAATCAGTAGATATTCTGAAACTGGTTTTGGCTGTCAACAATGGGTTATGACATATGCTGCATCTATACCAATGGACCACTAAATACAAATCCTGACATAGTTGGGATATAATTTTCATCTGTGGTAAAGTTACCAATTAACACTAAGCTATTAATACCTTCTTGTTAACCTTTAGTACCATAAGCACTTTAATTCCAGAATCATTACTAATACTTCTTTCAATAATCTTGGAAATGCCAACAGACAGCCTTGTTGAATGATGCTGCAATATCAGTGAATCGGTGTGTTTGGGGGCCAGATGGGCTCATGCTCGGTATGTTTGTTGATATGACTTGACATATATCCTTCTTGTTGGGTCTTTTCTTTACTCTCTTCAGAATGTTTTTTTGTCATGTAGGTGTTGCATTTTCAAAGCATATTGTTCAGATATATACTTACAATCCAACTGGAGATCTGAGACAACATTTGGAGGTAAAGCTTCTGTCTTGGATATTGTTTCTTCCTTGGAAACAGCAGATTATTGGTTATTGACTTTGTGTCTCATTTTTTAGATTGATGCACATGTTGGTGGTGTCAATGATATAGCATTTGCTCATCCCAACAAGCAAATGTGTATTGTTACATGTGGGGATGATAAGCTGATTAAGGTATTGGCTTTGGTACTTAGTAAAAATGTTGTTTTGAGCAGGTTTAGGTTCCTTACTCTAAATTCTTGTACCGCAGGTCTGGGATGCTGTAGCTGGGCGCAGACTATATATATTTGAAGGGCATGAAGCGCCTGTATATTCTGTTTGTCCTCATTATAAAGAAAATATCCAGGTATATTTCCTGTTGAAACTGGTAAACAATTTCTTTTTTTGGTTGAAGTGTGACATCAGCTTCTTACTAGCAAGAACTTGCATGTGTGGACTTGTCTTTGGATTGTGTTTCATTTTTATAAGAAAAGGCAGTTTATAACTTTACAAATTCTAATACACTTTCTTTACTTGCAGTTTATTTTTTCAACTGCCATTGATGGGAAGATTAAAGCATGGTTGTATGATTGTATGGGATCAAGAGTGGACTATGATGCTCCTGGACTATGGTGCACCATGATGGCATATAGTGCAGATGGAACCAGGTAATAATTTCTTATATGGAAAAGATGATAGACTATTGTTACAAGGTTCACATTCTTTTTTGTGTGTCAAATTCTCACAATTATGCATTAGAATATCAAAATCATATGTTTCTGTACTTGAAGTTTTCTTGTTAATGACGAAGATGTATTGCTTTCTTCTCTGTCCCTTTCATTCGTTTTGAATTACTGCCATCTTCTGTCATATATTTATTTAATCTTTAAGCCACCAATAAACTGTTTATTTTATTCTCACTCACACAGATATACATGACAAATGCATGTATTAATTTTTAATATGTATTTCTTCTGGCCAGGCTATTCTCCTGTGGAACAAGCAAGGAGGGTGAATCCCATCTAGTTGAGTGGAATGAAAGTGAAGGAGCAATCAAGCGTACATATTCTGGTTTTAGAAAGCGCTCTTTAGGTGTTGTCCAGTTTGACACAACAAGAAACCGATTCTTAGCTGCTGGTGATGAATTTCAAATTAAGTTCTGGGACATGGACAATGTCAACATGTTGACAGCTGTCGATGCAGATGGAGGGTTGCCTGTAAGTTATTGCTGTCTTCTGCACTTGCTTGTAGTGTTATAGTTGAAAAGAAGAAGTTGCAATTGTTTATTCTTTTTAACTTTTTGCAGGCTAGTCCTAGGCTGAGATTTAACAAAGAAGGCTCATTGTTAGCAGTCACAACAAATGACAATGGTATCAAGATTTTATCCAACAATGATGGTTTGCGATTGATAAGGATGCTTGAGGGCAGGGCTATTGAGAAAAATCGGGGCCCTCCCGAGCCTATTAATTCTAAGGTAGTTCTGTGCTGTGGTTTTGTCATCTGCTGTAGTTTTATACTGGAGAATGCAATAAAAACCTTATCAATAGTGGTGTTGAAAAGCCCCTGATTTACCCTTCTATAGTTGAATCTATTTGAATGAGAAAAGAATTCGAAACCTGTTGAAAATAACTTAAGACATTATGAGAGATGCCAGATTCTGTCGAGCGACATGTTTCATATAGCAAAATTTTCTTTTTTCTTTTTCCTTTTATATAAAATTTTGACATAATTCCTTTTAAGATTTGGCCATTCCATAGGTTCTTATGGCAATCCATAATTCCTTCCTTTTAATTTAATGGGTGCAGCCTCTGATTGTTAATGCACTAGGCCCAGTGGCAAACGTTTCTGGTGCTGTTGCTCCGACCGTGGAACGGCCCGATAGAATCCCTCCTGCTGTGTCTATCAGTAGCCTTGTAAGTTTAGCATCTTTGTTGCATAAAACTGTTGATGCACTCTTTTTGAACAAGTTTCTACGGGTTGTCATTGTAGGGTACTATGGACAACAGCAGGCTTGTTGATGTAAAACCACGGATTTCAGATGATGTAGACAAGATTAAGAGCTGGAAGATTTCTGATATTGTGGATCCGTCTCAAATGAAACCCTTGCGATTGCCTGATTCTGTAACCTCTGCTAAGGTAGGTATTTGGTTGTTGTTGCATCCTAGGTTGATATGAGAAAGTTGGTTTGACTTTTAGTTTTTGGCTTTATTGTATTTGGGATTCTCTATTCAGTCATATTTTTCTTCTAGTTGTCAAGTATGGATTATATCTTCAACATGAGAGGAAGAGAAGAAATTGAATATGATCTGACTTAATGTTAAGTTTTTGAACATTAATTTAAAAGCGATAATGGATTAATATCTCATAAAACTGGCTCTCCTTTTGACAGACTAGAAAGTGTGAGCTAATGCTATTCAAATTTGATCTTTGATAGGAGTAAAATTCATAAAGAAGGAATGTACACGAATATTTGGTTACGAAAATTTTAGGTTCATTGCTTCTTGCAATCTATTCAACGTATGCACATAATTGTAAATGAAATCAAATACTTCTCATGTAGTCTCCATGTAACCCGAACTGATGAAATCTTAATTCAAAATTGCAGGTTGTGAGACTGATGTACACTAACAATGGCCTAGCTCTATTGGCCCTTGCTTCCAATGCTGTTCACAAGCTCTGGAAATGGCAACGTAGTGAAAGGAATCCATCTGGGAAGGTATAGCTTCTGTCTCATATCCAATTTCTTCATCTCATCTATTTGTTGGTGTCTAATACATCTGAATTTGATTTTTCAGGCAACTGCTTATGTTATGCCACAATTATGGCAGCCTCCCAATGGTACTCTTATGACTAATGATGTGAATGACAATAAACCAGCTGAGGAATCTGCTGCATGCATTGCTTTATCTAAAAATGATTCTTATGTCATGTCTGCATCTGGTGGGAAGGTGTCTTTGTTTAATATGATGACATTCAAGGTTTGCTATCTCAATTTTTTTGGTTTGACTATATCCCACCTTCAGTTGGTTCTATTCGACTGCATAAACTTGTTAACTGCTTCACAGGTTATGACAACATTTATGTCTCCACCTCCTGCTGCAACTTTTTTGGCATTCCATCCCCAAGATAATAATATAATTGCCATTGGCATGGAGGATTCTTCCATTCAAATATATAATGTGAGGGTTGATGAGGTAAAACATCTTTCTTTGTTTCCCTATCTTAAGCCTTTCGTTTGACATATAGTGGGTTATATTGCTATTGTATAATTGGGTGAATTTTGATATAGCATTTTCCTGCTTGTGATGGTGCATTCTATAATTTCTTTGATAGTTAAATTTTAAGGCAGGGCATTTAGTCTCACATTAATACTTGAATACATATATGTTAATAATATCCTGGTCCAACATTAATTAGTGAGGCATTTTATCTTACATCTATCTAAAATTTTCTTTTGAACCCGGTATGATTTATCTTCATGTGTCCATATCATCTGTTGTTTCATATTTTCCTCAATTTTCAATGTCTAATGAATTGGATTTTGTCATTTTTGGGAAAGATATGAATTTTGAGGTAAAAGGTTATTCGTTATCATTTATTTGGTTCTCAATTAATTTTCCTGCATATTCTTTGAAACTGGTTTACAGTGAGTTAAGCATCACCACTTAATGTTTTTTAAGCATCTGTTCATGATATCTTGTTGTCCTAGAATGCTCACCTCTGGTTTCTGCAGGTCAAAACCAAACTCAAAGGTCATCAGAGTCGGATTACAGGGCTTGCATTTTCCCAAACTCTTAACGTACTGGTTTCTTCGGGGGCTGATGCCCAGGTAAGCGGCTGATCATATTATATTTTTAAATATGAAATAAGATGCATGGATAGAAATTGGATTTTTATTAACTTTTAATGACTTGCAGTTATGTGTGTGGAGCATTGATGGGTGGGAGAAGAAGAAATCAAGGTTCATACAAGCACCACCTGGTCGTCAATCTCCATTGGTTGGAGAAACTAAAGTTCAGTTTCATAATGATCAAACACATCTCTTGGTTGCCCATGAAAGCCAAATTGCTGTATATGATTGCAAGCTTGAGTGTTTGCGCTCGGTAAGTATTTCATAACCTAGCAGAAATAATATGATTGCAAGCTTGAAGGTTTGCTTTTCTAATCCACTTTTTTGTTTTAACCTTGTACTTCTTACTAGTGGTATCCAAAAGATGCACTTGGAGCTCCCATCTCAAGTGCAATATATTCATGTGATGGATTACTAGTTTATGGTGCTTTTTGTGATGGTGCTGTTGGAGTTTTCGATGTGGATAGCTTAAGACTCAGATGTCGGATAGCACCTTCTGCTTACATACCATCATTTACTCTTAGGTCAGCTGCAAAAATATCATTTTACTGTGTTGTTGATTATATCTTTGTTATATAAATATCTCTTTAGACTTTACTCATGCTATTTGTTGATGAAACTCTTGTGCAGTGGCAATCCTACCTATCCTTTGGTTATAGCAGCGCATCCATCAGAGCCTAACCAGATTGCTCTTGGCATGAGTGATGGTTCTGTACATGTGGTTGAGCCATCTGATGTAGAGCTGAAGTGGGGTGGTGCACCCTCTCAAGATAATGGTTCACTGCCTTCCAATTCATCAAATCCATCTCTGAGCAATCAAGCATCGGAACTTCCTTCTAGGTAGTCATGGTGGCTTGGATTAATGGCCGGTAACACGAGGAGCATAGAGAGTTGATTGTCGCATGGTTTTCATGAAATTTTAAAGTTAGAAACCATTCCCATTTTTTGCTCTAAGCCATTTACTCCAAACCATGGCCTTTTCTTTCGCTTTTTTCGTATTGTTGTTTGGTTAAATCTCTATATTCGTTGTAAATCTGTTCACTTGGTCATATTTGACAAATGAGGCTGAAGGGGGGGAGGAGTTTGTATATTGCTATGGTCTTTTACTGCATGGGAAGACGCCCTGAGAGGCCAATTTGCCTTCCGACACTATTTTTAGGTGTTTTTATTTTATTTTATTTTTTCTGTATACATAGTTATATAGATATTACCTCTTGGTTTCGGAATCAATAGATCTTTTGCTGATCAAGTTTATGCCTCTTTTGTACATTGTCAATATATGTAATTAATTAAAAATACAATGGGATTAAGGACTCTAAGTTAAACTACTCTCAGTTTTAAGTGAATAAAAAAAACACTAAAATTGAAAAATGGTCTCCGGAGAATGATACGAATGTTTCATGCTCAACTTTTAATGCATGATTAGTTGCATGCGAATTGGATGACAAGTTCAATTCAGAGAGCGAATTTAAATAGTCCACTTATTTTTATGATCTCTGGTATGTTTTTCTGAAGAAAACTTCAATCTTTCTTTAGGGCCCTAAAAGCATGTATATGAATTTTGATACATGAGGACTTGGATTATTAAGCTGATTGTCACAAACCAGAATTTGAGATTAAACATTGTTAAAAGAAAAAAAAAAAAAAAAACAATTTTAAGGACTAAAATTAAAAATTGGATCAAAATTAAGAAGAAAATAGTTATACAGTTAACCATGTCTCTTTTTTTTTTTTTTTTTTTTTTTAAATAAATACAATTAACCATGTCTTAAAAATGATAATTACACAAAATTTATATGAAAGTTTATCATTATGTCTTCATTGTTTACATGTTAGTTTCTTTAAAATCTTTCTTTTCCAATAAAATATTACCGACAGATGAAGTGGGACCCACCCATTTTTAACAATGCGCCAATCCGAAACACAGAGAAATATCTGGTGTTGAATATCATCTCCTTCCCCATATAGTCGTAGCCATGGCCATGGCCATAGCCGTTACCCTGAAGAAACAGCAGGCAGTAAGTACATTAGATATAATTCCACTTTAGTTGCTGGTGCAAAATCAAATCAAACAAGAAAGAAACAGAGTATCAGTTTTTATAATCAATTATGACCTTCACAGGAGTTGTGGCCTTGGCTTCCCCACCCTTAATCATCCATTCGGACTCTTCTGCATTATCATCTACTAGGTTATCCAAACCCACATCTTTTTCCTGCAATTCTTCAATTCAAACAGTTTCCACTGCTACTTCTGAGCAACCCAATGATTGTAACGGCGATACTACTACTACCAGTCAGAGATTTAGCTACAGGAGAGCCTCACCATCAGTGAGATGGCCACACTTGAAACTCGCTGAATATTATCCTCAATCTCCTGAGACCCAGTTGACTCATGTTGTTGATGAGGTTGGATTTTCAGCACAACCCTCTGATTCTCAGAGTTCGGATGAACCAAAAACAACCCAGAATACGAACTTTGCAGAAGAAGAAGAAGAGAAGGAATTATCTTTGCATGTGAGTGATGAGACCCGACAAGTGTTGGGGAGGCCTAGCAAGACTAAGGCGAAGAAAATGACGAAACTGGCTCTTAAGAGAGCGAAAGATTGGCGGGATAGGGTCAAGTATTTGACTGATAGGATTTTGGGGTTGAAATCTGGGGAGTTTGTGGCGGACGTTTTGGATGATAGGAAAGTTCAGATGACGCCTACTGATTTTTGCTTCGTGGTGAAATGGGTTGGCCAGTCAAGCTGGCAACGAGCTTTGGAGGTTTATGAATGGCTGAATTTGCGTCATTGGTACTCGCCAAATGCTAGAATGCTTGCCACTATCTTGTCGGTGCTCGGGAAAGCTAACCAAGACGCCTTAGCCGTGGAAATATTCACAAGGGCTGAGCCTGGAATAGGTAATACTGTCCAAGTTTACAATGCTATAATGGGTGTTCATGCTAGAAATGGTCGGTTTGATAAAGTCCAAGACTTGCTTGATTTAATGCGTGAAAGAGGGTGTGAGCCTGACCTAGTGAGCTTCAATACTTTGATAAATGCCCGTTTGAAGTCGAGTGCAATGGTTTCAAATTTGGCTGTTGAACTTTTAAATGAGGTGAGGAGGTCAGGTCTTAGACCTGATATTATTACTTACAATACTCTAATCAGTGGGTGTTCGCGTGAATCCAATTTGGACGAAGCAGTGAAGGTTTACAGTGATATGGAAGCACATGGTTGTCAACCTGATCTTTGGACTTATAATGCCATGATTTCGGTATACGGGAGATGCGGGCTGTCCGGCAAAGCCGATGGACTCTTTAAGGAATTGGAATCAAAGGGTTTTCTTCCTGATGCAGTAACATATAATTCTTTGTTATATGCTTTTGCTAGAGAAGGAAATGTAGAAAGAGTGAGGGAGATTTGTGATGATATGGTGAAAACGGGGTTCGGTAAAGATGAGATGACGTACAATACCATTATCCACATGTATGGGAAAAAGGGCCAGCATGATTTAGCATTTCAACTTTATAGGGACATGAAATCATCAGGTCGGGTCCCAGATGCTATCACATACACTGTGTTGATTGATTCACTTGGAAAAGCAAACAAAACTACAGAGGCTGCAAATTTGATGTCGGAGATGCTGGACAGGGGTGTTAAACCGACTTTGCGAACTTATAGTGCTTTGATTTGTGGATATGCCAAGGCCGGGAAGCAAGTTGAGGCTGAGGAAACGTTTGATTGCATGGTTAGGTCAGGGATTAGACCAGACCGTCTAGCATATTTTGTTATGTTGGATATGTTTCTGAGGCTGAATGAGATGAAAAAGGCAATGGCATTGTATCAGCAAATGGTGAATGATAGTTTCATGCCAGATAATACCCTTTTTGAGGTCATGCTGCGAGTGCTTGGGAGGGAAAACAACTTGGAAGGTATTGAAAAAGTGGTGAGGGATATGGACATACATTGTGGCATGAACCCACAAGTTATTTCTACAGTTCTTGTCAAGGGTGAATGCTATGACCAGGCTGCTAAAATGTTGAGATTGGCCATAAGCAATGGCTATGAATTGGAAAGGGACAATCTTTTATCTATTCTTGGCTCATATAGTTCATCTGGAAGGTACACAGAAGCACGTGAGTTGCTTGAATTCTTGAGAGAACACACCTCTGGTTCCAATCAACTTATAAATGAAGCACTGGTTGTCATAATGTGTAAGGCTCGCCAATTTGATGCTGCCTTGGAGGAATATGGTAAAACTAAGGAATTCCTTTCTTTTGGCAGAAGTTCTACCACATACGAGTCCCTGATTCAAGGATGTGAGGAGAATGAATGCTTGGATGAAGCTTCTCAGATTTTTTCTGACATGAGATTCTTTGGTGTTGAACCTTCTAAACATCTTTACGTGACTATGGCACTCATATATTGTAAAATGGGTTTCCCTGAGACAGCACACCATTTACTTGACCTGGCAGATATGAAAGGCATTCAGTTTGACAATATTTCTGTTTATGTTGATGTTGTTGAAGCATATGGGAAACTAAAGCTATGGCAGAAAGCTGAAAGTTTGGTGGGAAGTCTTAGACAAAGATACATTAAAGTGGATAGGAAAGTGTGGAATGCTTTGATGCAAGCTTATGCTGCTAGCGGTTGCTATGAGCGAGCCAGAGCTATTTTTAATACAATGATGAGAGATGGTCCTTCGCCTACTGTAGAATCTGTTAACAGTTTATTGCAAGCTTTAATAACTGATGGAAGATTGGATGAACTTTATGTAGTAATCCAGGAGCTACAAGATATGGGTTTCAAAATAAGCAAAAGTTCAATCATTTTGATGCTTGATGCATTTGCTCGTGCTGGTAATGTATTTGAGGTGAAGAAAATTTATCATGGAATGAAGGCTACAGGTTATTTTCCTACCATGAATCTTTACAGGATTATGATCAGGTTGTTGTGCAGGGTAAAACGAGTTCAGGATGTGGAAGCCATGGTTGGTGAAATGAAAGAGGCAGGATTTAAGCCTGACCTTGCAATATGGAATTCCATGATAAAGATGTATGCATCTATTGAGGATTTCAGAAAGACAGTTCAAGTATATCAGAAAATTCAAGAAGCCGGACTCGAACCAGATGAGGATACTTACAGTACATTGATTACAATGTACTGCAGAAATCATACTCCAGAAGAAGGTTTGTCTCTGATGCATGAAATGAGAAGAAAGGGCCTAGAACCTAAATTGGACACCTACAAAAGCTTGATTTCAGCATTTGGTAAGCAGCAGCTGTTGGATCAAGCGGAAGACCTGTTTGAAGAGTTGAGGTCTAATGGAAGTAAATTGGATCGCTCAATTTATCATACAATGATGAAAATGTTCAGAAATTCTGGAAACCATTCCAAAGCTGAAATGTTATTGGGCGTGATGAAAGAAGCAGGTATAGAACCCAACTTTGCCACAATGCATTTGCTCATGGTTTCATATGGCAGCTCTGGACAGCCTCAGGAAGCTGAAGAAGTGCTAAACAATCTGAAAGTCACTGGTTTGCAGCTCAATACATTACCATATAGCTCTGTTATTGATGCTTATCTCAAAAATGGAGATTATAACATTGGGATCCAAAAGCTTAAAGAGATGAAGCAAGGGGGCTTGGAGCCAGACCATCGAATATGGACATGTTTTGTACGAGCTGCAAGTTTGTCCCAGCACACAAGTGAAGCAATTATCCTCTTGAATGCACTTCGTGATGCTGGATTTGATCTTCCAATAAGGTACCAAGAAGTTTCTCAAATGTTACAGTGAGGCCAAGGCATCACAAATGGATAATTCAATTTTCGTCCATAAGTTTCCTGTGGATTCATTCTCAAGAAAATCTTTTTTTTTTTTTTTTTTGTAGGCTTTTGACAGAAAAATCCAATGCGCTAATTTCAGAGGTAGGCCTTTGTCTAGAGAAACTAGAACCTTTAGAAGATAATGCAGCGTTTAACTTTGTCAATGCTTTGGATGATCTGTTGTGGGCATTTGAACTAAGGGCCACTGCTTCATGGGTTTTCCAACTGGCCATCAAGAGAGGCATCTACCGCCATGATGTATTCAGGTAACTGCTGGTTGGCTAGAAATGTTATTTTTCCAAGAAATTTCATATCTCAAGTGCAATTCTGTTTATGCCAATGTATATAGAAAAAGAAAACTCTGATTGCCATTTGTTCATATGTTTTTGAAATGCAGGGTAGCTGAAAGGGACTGGGGTGCTGATTTTAGGAAGTTGTCAGCTGGTTCAGCTCTTGTTGCTCTTACACTTTGGCTTGATCACATGCAGGTAAGTTCTTTCTCCTTAGTTTCTGTTCAAACAACAGCCCAATTGAAGGAGTAATTTCAGCAGTTGAAATTTCAATACATTTATACTGATAGCCTCCTAAAGTTTATCATCAGACCATAAATTATTATTGTTTTCAGCTATAATTGAATTAATCTTCTATTTTAACATAGAGTTATAAAACTGTGCAAATCTAACATGTGGATGCATATATTATGGCAGGATGCATCTTTGCAGGGTTATCCGGAGTCTTCAAAATCAGTTGTGCTAATAACAGGGACAGCAGAGTACAACAATGTTTCCCTTAATAGCACATTAAAGGCCTTTCTTTGGGAAATGGGATCTCCTTTTTTGCCCTGCAGTACCAGAAGTGGGCTCCTTATAGCTAAGGCTCATTCCCTAAGGATGTGGTTAAAGGATTCTCCATTTTGCTTGGACCTTGAATTAAAAGATTCCCCATCTCTACCTGAATCTAACTCAATGCAGCTCATTGATGGATGTTTTATAAGAACAGGTCTTGTTCCTGCATTTAAGGACATAACAGAGAAGCTTGGACTGGTGAGGCCCAAGAAATTTGCAAGGTTGGCTTTGCTATCAGATGAAAAGAGAGATAAAGTTATTCAAGCTGATATTGAAGGGAGGAAAGAGAAAATGGAAAAAATGAAGAAAAATGATGGGTTTGGGAGGATGAAGAAGATGAAAAAGTTTATGAAAAGAAAGTATTTAAGGAGATCCATGTTGAGATGAAAAGTCTAGAAATTCAAAAGTTGCCAACTACTTTGGTAAAAGAAAACTGCTTTTCCATTTCACTACCTCTACCACAAATCTGAAAGAAGTTTTAATCGCAGTGACAACCTGTTCTTCTAGGTTTGTAGTTATAGATGTTCTCCTCAGTTTTAAGTTTTGGCTTCATATGAAATAAAATGTTGGAAGATTTTCTGTTAATTGGATTTAGTTGTCAACAAAGGGGTATTCCATGCGCTGCATCTATATCTATGAACCATCTAAATACTAATCCTGATGAAGTTGGCATATAATTTTGATCTGTGGTAAAGTTTCCTGGTGAACCTGGCTGATCAATACCTTCTTGCTGTTAACCTTTAGTACCACAGGTGTTTTAACTCCAGAATAGTTTCTAATGTTTCTTTCAATATTCTTGGCTATGCCAACAGACAGTCTTGTTGAATGATGCTGCAATATCGGTGAATTGGTGTGTTTTGGGGCCAGATGGCCTCATACTTGTATGTTTGTTGGTATGACTTAACGTATATCCATCCTCTTCGGTATTTTCTTTACTCTACTTAGAATGTCTTTTTGTTGTGTAGGTGCTGCTTTTTCGAAGAACATTGTTTAAATATATACTTGGAGGTAAAGCTTCTGACTTGGATGTTTTCTGCCATTGAAACAGAAGAATATTGGTTATTGGCTTTGTATATCATCTTTTATATTGATGCACATATTGATGGTGTCAATCATATAGCATTTGCTCATCCCAACAAGCAAAGGTGCATTGTTACATGTGGAGATGATAAGCTGATTGTATTGGCTTTAATATTTGGAAAAATAGTCTTGAGAAGATTTAGGTTCCTTACTCTAAATTCATGTACCAGAGGTCTGGGATGCTGTAGCTGGGCAGAGACTATGTATATTTGAAGGGCATGAAGTGCCTGTATATTCTGTTTGTCCTATAAAGAAAATATCCAGGTATATTTCCTGTTGAAGCTGGTAAACAATTTCTTTTTTCAGTTGAAGAACGACATCAGCTTCTTGCTAAACGAGAACTTTGATTTGTTGACTTGTCTTTGGAGTGTATTTCATCTGTATTAGAAAAGACAGCTTATAACTTCAAAATTCCAATACGCTTCTTTACATGCAATTTATTTTTTCAACTGCAATTGATGGGAAGATTAAAGCTTGGCTGGATGATTGTATGTGATCAAGAGCGGACTATGACGCTTCTGGGCCTAGGTGCACCATAATGGCATATACTGCAGATGGAACTGGGCAATAGTTTATCGTGTGGAAGAAGATAAAGGACTACATTTTTGGTGACATTTTTGTACTTTATATTTTCTCTGTGTATCAAATTCTCATGATTATGCATTAGAATATCTAAATAATCTATTCTTGTGTTTGAGTTTCTTTTCTTGTTTATGATGATATATAGCTTTTCTCTCAGCTCCTTTCATTCCTTTTTGATTACTCCCATCTTGTGTCATCTGTTTATTTAATTTTTAAGTTTTAGCCACTCTGAACTGTTTATTTTGTTCTCACGTACACAGATATACATGACAAATGCATATGCTACTATGCCTATAACTATCAAAATTAGAAAATTCATAAAATATATTTCTTCTGGCCAGGCTATTCTCATGTGGAGCAAGCAAGGAGGGTTATTCCCGTCTAGTTGAAGAAGCAATTAAACGTAAATATTGTGGTTTTAGAAAGCGCTCTTTAGGTGTTGTCCAGTTTTGCACGACAAGAAACCGGTTCTTAGCTGCTGGTGATGAATTTTAAATTAAGTTCTGGGATATGGACTTTATCAATTTGTAGCCAATGTCAACAGCTGGTAGGCTAGAAATGTTAATTTTTCCAAGAAAGTTCTATATCTTGAGTGCAGATATGTTTATGGCAATATATCTATGATTGTGATTTGCTTTTTAAATGCTGAGTAGCGGAAGTGACTGAGGCGATGAATTTAGAAAGTTATCAGCTGGTGAACGCTCTTATTGTTTCTTATACTTCGGCTTCATGCAGGTAATATCTCTCCTTAGTATCTGTTCAAACATCAATCCAATTGAAGCAGTCATTTGAGTAGTTGAAGTTTCAATTCATTGAAATTTCATGATGGATGCAGCTCATTGATGGATGCTTTATGAGAACTGGTCTTGTTCCCGCATTTGAGGACAGAAAAGAGATGCTTAAGACTAGTGAGGCTCGAGAAATTTGCAACGTTGCCTTTGCTTTCAGATGGAAAAAAAAAGAGATGCAGTTATTGGCTGATGTTGAAAGAAGCAAAGAGAAATTGGAGGACCATTTCACTACCGTTGCTACCCTGTACAATAGAAATTATTTTCTTTTTATTTTATTTATTGTATTCCTGTTGTCAACATTTGATTTATTGTATTCAACCATCATGAACATATGAAAAAACTAATAATAATAATAATAATAATATTTATGACTTAAAATTTTCAAAACGATGCATTCAAATACGCAATCTTTTGTATATCAAACAACCAATTCAAATTCTTTTCCTGAGAGAAAATGAAATAGTTTTTGACCAATGGATTTTTTCCTCAGGAAGAAAAGTAAGTCTTGCTTTATTTGATTTTTTTTCTTTTTTTTTTTTTTCTATTGGTTATTACTGTGAGGTTTAACCACTAAAGAATTTTTTTAATATTAAAAATATTAATAGCAATAAAAAAATTGACCCATAGAATTTTCATATATTAAAGAAAATAAAAATAAAAAAAATACAAAATAACACTGTTACTAAATTACCCATAGCAATGGAAAAAAATTACTTCATGGTGGCAAGATCCAATGGCCATTGGAGCAGTACCTATAATACCGTCTCTATACCTTCATGCAGTGGATATTCTCACACATACTCCGTAGAGTTTCTGGTCTTCCATCGTCTTCTGTTTCACTCTGAAGACAGAGATTCGGTTCGTTGCGTTGAGCTTTTGATAGATTATTTCCCAGGTACTCTTCTCTTCATTCCATCTTTAGGTTCTTTTTTCCCCTGTTTGGTTGCTGAGAAAAAAATTGTGAAGAAGGAGAAAGTTTCCGGCGTTTTGAGATTATCTTTTTATTTCTATCTATCGAAGTTTAATTGATCTTCATGGCAACTAATGAGAGCAAAAAAAAAAAAAAAAAAAAAAAGTATTTTTAGACGATGTGTCTAGGGTTTTCTGTTATCTTATTCACTGTCTGTTTGCTTTTGAAATTGTTTGATAAGAAAGCTATGAGTTGGATATTAAGCGATTTTAGGTTTTCAACTAGAGCTGAACATTTCCTTTAAAAAAAAATTAGGGTTAACGTGTGGAATTTTTTATTATTATTATTTTTTAATTCTTTAGCTATTTTAAAAACTGAATACTTTGTCTTCTGGGGTGCAGGGTGTATACATGTTGCTTTCGTATCTTATGCACAATGTGTTTTTTCAGCTCTTGATTTCTAACTTAATCTTCTTAAGTAGGGCTTCTTATGGAGATGGCACCGAATGACACTTTGCAGAACTCGACTAGTTCTTCAAATGATGTGGATCATCATCATGATAATACGGTTCCAGATGTCTTGAATCATGGGTACATTCTCTTTGGCTTCATAATGCTGTTACTGTGAAGCTCTTTTCAAAAACCATATGCTGCGTGTTATTTTCAGCTTGTTTGATCCACGATATCTAGTCAAAGCTATATCCTTCTTTTAGGATGGATTGGTGCTTTATCTACTGGGGCGTTGTTTTGCAGTTGCGATTGAGAGCCTACGCTAATATTCACTTTCTATCTTTTGGATGGCTTATCCTGATTAAGATGCTGTTTTTTGATTACACATAGACTACCTTGTTATTATATGTATTTTTGTGTCCTATTATTATGTTAGTAAAAGTGATGTTGCATTTGACATTTTAGTGGCACTGCAAAAGAGCATGAGGTTGGTGAGGAAGAAATTAGAGGCATACTGGAGGTTATTGCATCCTGTGGGAAATTCTGGTATGCTTTTATTTATATCTGAAGCTTCCTCATTATCGTTAGGATGGTAACCATTTCCTGGAAAACCCATTTTTAATGCTTTTTTTAAGCGAGGAGGGATTTTTATTCATCATAACATTATTCATTTGTTGGGGGTTGGGAATTAGAATTGAAGATTAAAAACTTCAAATTTACTCTTTCCCCCAATAAACCTCTTTTCAGTTTATCTGTTGCTAAAGCTTGAACAAGATTTGATCATTACCATTCAAAATCATGTTTATCAAAGGTAAAAGAAAGTGTGTCAAATATAGCAGAAACTGTGGGAACACATTATGTATTAAATTATGCTCCTATTAGATATGTGCATTTTATAAATTCGCCTTCCCCCTTTGCCCCCCTTCCTTCTTCTTTTGCATGTTTATTGCTCTGGTGAATGTAAAGATCAACTTGTTTACTTTAATGTATGTTGTTCCTTAGGCATGATTGGGACAAGTTAAAGAGCATCCTATCCTTTCAGCTGAAGCAGGTATGGGGAGGTATGCCATTTTGTTGGTCTTTAATTACTTAACATACATATATATACACACATATATATTGACATTGAAATTGAAATTGACATCTCTAGTCTTTGGTTCTAAACTATGGTATTTATCTTTCTCCTTCCGTCTCTTCTCACTCTGCCTGTTCTTTCAAGGTCCTGTCAGAGTATCCTGAGGCAAAGATGACAAAAGAGGAGCAAATTACTTCTTTAGGAGAAACCTTTTCAGAGCTGGTGAAAAGATTGGATGAAGGTATAGCTTCTGGATTAGCTTCTTTACCAGTTGAATGGAAGGGGGCTTATACTTTATAGCATCTTAATATGGGCTGAGCCAAGTCTAGTATAATGGCAATTGAGCTGAGTTTTGTTAAATGGAAAACATAAGGGAAAGACAAACTATCATAATTTTTGAAGAAGATGAAAAAATGAGAAGAAACTTAGTCAGTGGTGCTAAGGGATTGAGTCTTAATCCTGTTAGTAGCATCAAGATTCGAATGTGATTCACTTTGAGACCATGGATTAGGTTTTCAAAAAGAACTATTTAGAAGGATACAGTTATAAGAGCTGGAACTTTCTGAAGATAAAAATATTTAATGGTTTAGGTTGTTAGCATCTCTAATATTCTAAAACTTTATGTTCCGTTTATGATAATAATTAACAGTGTTTTCTGCCTTGCAGCTCTTCATAATTTTGTTGAAGGTCCCCCATTTACACTTCAAAGGTTATGCGAGGTGATTATTTCATTTTATGTATTATTTATTGAAACATCCTAGTGGTATGTCTCATTTAGTATCATGGATAACTTTATTGGCATTTTTCTGCTATGCATTTATAATGATTTTGTAAAGCTTATTTACATTACCTAGGGCTGAAATTGGTGGTTCCCTCCCTTCACCCTTCAATATTCCCTTTTTAAGGTTTCCAAACTGTGTAAAGTGGACAAGCTGCAATAGCGATCTTTTTCATGACTGCATCTGCATGTGTCTTTTTATTTTCAATATATCTAATTAATCTACTTGTAACTTTCTTTTCTTATAATATATTTTAAACCGTCAAGTTCCTTTTTCTTAAATTATATGAACAGATCCTCCTGGATGCACAAGGCATTTATCCGAATCTTTCAAAGCTTGCTTTAGCACTTGAAAAGGTGTGTCAGCCAACATTCTGTTTGAATGTTCCCTCCAGTTCTTTCGTACCTTTTGCTTAAAAATATATTTTCTTATTCTATATCACAATGATTATTTTAGTCTTTTTGGTAGTGGTATTCATTCCTTTCAAGATTTTCCCTCGGTTAGGTGTTCTATTCTATGTACAACAGAATTTGTGTTATAGGCAATGTAGGTTGTTTATCCTGTTTCATTAGAAATCTTAGGTATCTTAGATATATATTTGGTTTGCCTTATGAAGATGGTGGTCGCTTGGACTATAATAGTATGATTTTTATAATTTAGTTCGTATCTATTTCTTTTATTTCCTTGAAACTTGATATTAATTCTAAGCATTAGTACTCGCATGTTCATGTTTGCAGAATCTGTTGGTAACTTCGATGCTGAGCATTTCTACTGATCCATATCCACCATCAACGATCCAACAATTGAATGAACCAGTCAGAGCAAATGAAGAACCACAGCTGCATTCTAATTCTGTGCAGAATGGGGTAGAATCTATGGTAAGTGACAGGGATGAAGAAATGACAGAGGTAGGGGAGGCTGATATTAACGATGATATGACCATTGACATGGAAGCTTTTGAAGATATAGTTGGATCTGGATCGTCAGAATCAGATACGGTACCAACCAATAATTCCTAGGCCTCCAGCAATTTAGAAAAAGCATATTACCTCACCTCTACAGAGCTCTTATGGGGTGCGATGTGGAAGACCTGATTTCGACTGGCAATGTGATTGGTCCCTTGACATGCGATCGTGGGTCTTGGTAAACCATCAAAGTAAGGAGTGATGAAAAGGTTTCATAGAATCACAATGATTCCTATATGTGTTAGTATTTTTGCATTTTGTTCATACAATCACTACTATTTGATCGAGGAACAATTGGCTTGTGAGCATTTTTGCATTTTTACTGCTGTAGCAATTTTTCACAAAACCATTTACCTAGTTTCGTTGAATGAAGATGCAAGAATATATAAAAGGTACATAGTTTGTGAATGCGTAAGCTTGATTTTCAAGCTACCAATAAAGAAAGAGGAAAAAACAAACTGAATTAGTGACCTGCAATACATATATATAAGTAGGATGGAAAAAGGGTAAAAACGTATATATTAGCCCTTTCAAGTCGTAGCACTGAGCTGTCCTAGCAAGTTGCATTGCCCTTTCAATAAAAATCTTGGAAAAACCCGAAGTTTCTATTCTATATCCATTATTCTTTTTCCATGTGTTAATCAAGAACTTTATGTGTTCCCTAGCCTCAGTTTCAGAAGCACCAGTTTCATTCATGTAGCATTGAATCGATTTAGGAACACCACCTCTTCGAATTTCAACCTGAAGAAAAGAAATCAAATTACTAAAAAATTTAGAAAACATAAGACGGTTAATTAATTAACCGTACTAAGTGTGGAAGAGTACAAATAGATTATAAATAGATTATATACTAGCATGTTTGCTTACATATTATATTCCTAGACCATCAGCAAGTCTGAAGAGAATTGCTGACAACTGGACAACCTCTGGGTACTTATCCATGGACTTCATGGCCGCCTCTCTTATGGGATTGGTGGCTGGAACATGAACATGAGCCAGTGCAACCGGTGCTGCTATCGAAATGCATGCATTTTCAACATATTCTTCCAAGCTTACTTTGTACCCACTGTAATACCACTTTGCCTCTCGTAAATGAGCTTTACAGAGATCTGCCCACTAGTTAAAGAATTTATAGTAAGAGAATAAAAGAAGAGATTAAGGTACAATTTTTTATTTAAAAAAAAAAAATTATTTGAAATGACCAAGTTTACTATTATATGCATATACAAGTCAGAAATAAATATATAACAATTAATACCATATTTTTGAGGAACTTGATGATGTGGATCCTCTCTACCTTAAACACGTCAAAGGCAATCTGATTCATTGTGTTGTGAAGAACAAGGAAGCACAGCTTCATGTAATCTGGTAGATGATCTATTCCATGTACATCCCACCTTATATAACACATAAAAAGAAATTAAAAAACAGAAGCAAAGTTAAGTTTCAATATCCTTGATCACATGTTAGGCATATATAATAAGTACATATACGAACCTTCGAACAGCTTCCGTAAACAGCTCCCAGTTCATCAGTGTGCCGTAGAAATCATATGTGTCATCAATTAGTGTAACTAATGCAGTAACAGTTGAAACCATTCTCCTACAATATCCAAGCCCACGCTCCGATGTCACTCCCACTGTTCAAAAGAAGTTCTCCATCATTCTGTCCCTTGCATAGCTCAATTTTTCCTGATGCCCACTATGCTTCCACCACCTTCATATAACATATGTTAGTGTAATGACATCTTTGTTGTTGTCATTAGTTGCTTTGTGATGTCTAGTTATTTTACATTCAGCTTTTTAATAAAAGCATTGTTGTATTAGGTAGCCAAAGTATGGCTTGGCTTTTGATAGTATGATTATTGCAATGTTAGGTGGAAATTAGATGGTTTACTGTTTTGTAAGCTTGTGTTTATATGTTCTATCAAAAAATGAATGCAAACAGGTTTTCACACTAGTTCAAGCTTTTTTTTTTTTTTCTCTCATTTTCATTTTGCTGTGTTTTTTGTCTAAAAATCCTACAAATGGTATCAGAGCTCTAATGATTTTAGTGGGACTGTGAGTGAAATAGCAAAACAAAAAAAAAAAAAAAAAAAAAAAATACAGAAACCTTCGTTCTACCTTTCCTTCCTTTTTTCATTTAATGGCTTCAATTCATTTTTCTACTCCATCATCTCCTATATTTTCTGGAGAAAATTATGCCATGTGGTCTATAAAAATAAAAGCTTACCTTCAGGCTTTTGACTTGTGGGAAGTTGTGGAAACTAATAGAGATCCTTCTCCTTTGAGAGCAAATCCCATTGTTGTACAAATAAAGCAACATAGTGAGGAGATTGCTAAAAAGTTTAAGGCTTTATTTGCCTTACATGTTGGTGTTTCAGATGTGATGTTCACCAGAATTATGGCCTGCACTCTAGCCAAAGAGGTTTGGGACAAGCTGAAAGAAGAGTTCCAGGGAAGTGCAAGAACAAGACAGATGCATGTATTGAATTTAAGAAGAGAGTTTGAGATTCCAAGAATGAAGGATTCTGAGTTGGTGAAAGACTTCATAGATAGACTCATGAAGGCAATAAAGCAGATTAGAATTCTTGGAGAGGAGCTGAGTGATAGACGAGTGGTGGAGAAAGTGCTGGTTAGCTTACCGGAGAAGTTTGAAGCAAAGATCTCATCCTTGGAGGAGTCAAGAGACTTAAGTCAGATTTCTTTGTCAGAGCTGGTAAATGATTTACAAGCAACTGAACAAAGAAGATCTATAAGACAAGAAGAGGCTTCAAAAAGTGCTTTTCTAGCACTACAAAAAGGCAAAACTCCAGGAAACAATAACCAAAGGAAGCAGCAAGGTGGAGGAAGTAATGACAAAGGAAGACATGGTGTTGGTACAAGCAGAGAAGGTGAAAGAAAGAAGTTTGTGGAGTGCTTTCATTGCAAAAAGGACAACCATTCTGCAAAATATTGCTGGTTTAGGCTTAATGTCCAATGTAGAGCTTCCAAACAACTTGGCCATGTTGAAAAAGTTTGCAAAAACAAAGGAGGACCAATACAATAAGCACACCAAGTACAAGTTGCTGATGAAGCACAACAAAATGAGGAAAGATTATTTGTTTCCACATGTTATTCAGAAAACAGTAGCAAAGAAGTTTGGTTGGTGGATAGTGGCTGCACTCAACATATGAATCATGACGCTGATCTTTTCAAGAGCTTGGACAAAAGATTTGTTTCCAAAGTCCAAATAGGAAATAGAGATTTCATTCAAGTTCAAGGCAAAGGAGATGTAACTGTGGAAACTTCAATAGGTACTAAACTCATTTCAAATGTGTTATATGTACCCGAAATTAATCAAAGCTTGTTGAGTGTGGGACAATTGCTTGAAAATGGATATTCTCTGAATTTTCAAGATAAGTCTTGGACAATATATGATCAACATGGAATTGAAATTCTAAATGTTGGAATGAAAGATAAAAGCTTTGTAGTAGAGTGGAACATGAAGGGAAACAATGTTTTCTATGCCAAAACTAGTGATGAATCTAAGTTGTTGCATAAAAGACTTGGTCATTTTAATTATGACTCCCTAAATCTAATGCATGAAAAGAAATTGGTAGAGAATATGCTTGCTGTTAGCAAAAATAGGAAGTATGTCAGGATCCGTCCAAAATTTCTCACCGGAACCCTAGACAAGCTCTGATCCCAGGGAAACCCTACCGGACCCTCCAACGAAAAATCCGGCAGAACCTCCCCTAAGGGTTGGACTTACCATAAATTTCCTGCACTGAAAACACACTTCTATATTCATTCCCTTATTCCTCCCACAATACTACAAATTGATTCCACAATTTTACAGCACTTCGTAGGAATAACAATAATTCAGCGCATAAATAATACATAAGTGTCCAGAACAGTATACAGAGCTTCATGAAGTACTATTAAGCATAGAATACAACAAAGATGAAAAAAATATTACAATTGAAATAAACGAGTACAAAGGTACTTCTCGAACTACAATAGCGGCGGAGATTTGGTTCGCTCCGGAAGAACGTCTACCACCCCTTGCACCTAAGGGGACGAAATTTAAAACATGAGATGCTAATCATCTCAGTGAGTGACCCTATCTACTGAACACTTTTAATATTTATCATATAACAAATAAGGGAATTTAATTAATACCAACAATTAAATAAATAAATAGTAATAACAATTGAAAGTAATAATTTCTCTCAAAACTCTCACTATTCACTCCGTTGGAAATGTTCCCTTTTTAAAACATTTTTACAAAACCCGATATTCGTACTTCCCGAAAACCAAGGGATCAAATAATTTAATAAACAATAGATAAATATTCCAAATATAAATAAAATGTAATAAAATATAATAAATAATTTTTGAACACTTTGGGATTTGAAATTTCTATCCGAAAATTTATAGTTGACGCACCACACCATATACCAGTGATGCCCTCTGATACCCAGCGTCTCGAGCACCGACTGGCAGGAGGTTAGAGAGAGAAACTTGCAAACGGCACTTCGGCGTCCTGACAGTACCGCTGCTGAAACCGTCATCCCGGCCAATGAGGGGGGCGGCTGTAGCCAATATCAAACTTGCCTGCCCACGGTCCAATGGCAACTCACGGGAGACATAATAACTTGCGCGCTAACCACATATACACCGGAACACCAATACTGTATGAGTGCGTCTAAAATAATTACTAAATTAATTATAACCGTACCGATTTTCCAAAATCACCGTGGGAAATATACAAATTTTCAAATTTACCATCCCACATATTTTCCTTTAACATACCCAGTACGAAACCATCGATAACGATAAAACAATAATTTTCTCGTAACACGAGATTCAACAAATAATATACCACGGGCATAATTATAAAATTTAAACCACCAATTAAACAAATATTTTTCTTAAAATATTTAAACCAATTATGCTCAAAAAATAATATTAAAATCACATACGATTTATTACTGAAAATACCTTGCTCATGCGTAATAAATAAAATTAAATCACAATAAAATAATAATTAAATTGCACCACATGAGCATAATTCCAAATATCAATTAAACACCAATTAAATATAATTAATTGCTCCAAAATATTTTTTAAAGGCGGGTCACTCACCTTGAGCACGTATATCAGTTAAAATCCTCCGCAGGATCAACTCCACTAACCACACGTGCACGTATAACATCCACAGTACACCAACCCAATATATTAATATTTTAATCGGGTAACTCCCAAATGGGTACCCGGGGAGCGAACACAAACGACAACTAAAAGTTACGAATAATATACTGAATCGAAGCTTGAGTGACGAGGATTACGAATCCGGTCTTACTTCCCGGAGATCGGACCCGAGGTGGCCGGAATCTCACTGGAAAGCTTTCGGAATTCAACTCCTCAATTCTCCCAAACCGTCGTGAATTGGAGGAAAAGGACGCCGGATTTGGATTCAGGAGGTCGGAATTAGTGGAGAGGGATCGGTGGTGCAACTGGGTACTTGCCGGAACAGTGATTTCCGGTGAGCCGTCGAGATTACCGGCAATCGTCGCCGGCGGCGGCGCGTCCGGTGGCCGATGGCTGAGATTTTTGGGAGTTTTGTAGATCGAGGGGAGAGGGTTCCAATGGGACCGGCGGTGAGGCAAACGGAGGTCGGACGGCGAAGAGATCGGGGTTTGAAGGTTTTCGGCGCCTCGCCGGAAAATACTCCGATTCCGGCGCGTCGGAGGTCCGGTGGCCGTGAAATTTGGTGGGTAGGCCGGAATTCCCACGGGTGAGAGACCGGTCAGGTGCGTGTGGCTTGAAAGTGGCCAGAAACGGGTCAAACGACGGTGGAGGGGAAAATCGCCGTCAAGCTTCACCGGCTCGATCTGGGCCTGTCCAGCGACCGGTGGTTGTGAAATTTTGGGGTTCGGCCGGGAATGGAGAGGCGCTCCCATTTGGCCAGCGCGTGTAGCAAGAATCGGCCAGAAAATTTGACAATTCCAACGGTTGGTCGTTTCTCTCTCTTCCTCTCCGTCGTTTTTGCCAAATAAAAGCCACCGTGGGTGACACTGTTCACCCACGTGGACCAATCAGGTGACGACATGTGGCGTTACTGTGCATTTAAGCCAGATATAATAAAATATTACGGTATCCGGCGAACTTCACACGTTCATAACTTTTTAACCAGATGTCCAATTTAAGCGTGCCGCTAGTCTATGATCTCGTATCGACGAGTACTTTACAACCATACAAAAGTCAAAACAAAATTATACAACGATAAAAAGTCAACTCCTGACACCTTTTGGACAGTTTGCACCTCGACTTGTTTTGCTCATAACTTTCAAACCGTAGCTCCGTTTTCGACGTGCTACTAGTTTACGAACTCGGGGCATCATGCACTTCGCCACGGTACCATGGTCAACCTAGAAATTTTAACCGGAACAAAAAGTCAACTTTTAACCCACTCGGTCAATGGTCAACCTCGGTCAACGTGCACGAATTCCGATGTGGTTTGGGTCGGGGTGTTACAAAGTATGTGAAGTGTGTCAGCTTGGTAAGTAACAAAGGCTGCCATTTTCTTCAAAAGGTGCTTGGAGAGCCTCTGAAAAACTTCAGTTGGTTCATAGTAATGTATGTGGACCTATGAGTGAGAATTCTATCAATGGTAGCAGATATTTTCTCACTTCATAGATGATTTCTCTAGAATGTGCTGGGGGTATTTTCTGAAACAAAAATTTGAAGTTGCTGATATATTCACCAGCTTTAAAGTCATGGTTGAAAATCAAACAAAATGCAGCATCAAGGTGATAAGATCAGATAATGGGACTGAGTATACAACTCAAAAATTTGAGTTGCAATGCAAAGAAGCTGGAATTCAACATAAGCTAACTTCTCCCTATACTCCTCAACAAAATGGGGTTAGTGAGAGGACTATTATGGAGATGTGTAGATGCTTGTTGTTTGAGAAGCAATTATTAAAGAAGTTTTGGGCTGAAGCAGTGAATACCTCAATATATTTGCTAAATAGACTACTAACAAAGACATTGGAGTTCAAAACTCTATATGAGGTGTGGGATGAAGTTAAACCTATTGTGGAGCATTTGAAGATATTTGGGAGCATTTGTTATACATATATTCCTGAAATTAAAATAGACAAGTTAGATCAAAAAGCTGATGTGAGAATTTTTGTTGGTTATAGCAACAACACAAAAGGGTACAAAGTATATCATTTGAAGACTAACAAGCTGATTGTTAGTAGGAATGTTAAAGTTGATGAAGCTGTTGTTTGGAATTGGAAAAAGTGTGAAGTTCAAGCCTCAGAAGAGAATTTTATCCAAGAACATGATGAAATTCAGGAGGAGACTAATTCAAATTATGAAAATGCTATTAGAATCTAAGGTACATGACCATTGACTGATGTATATGAGAGATGCATTCGAGGTACAAGACCCCTGATTGATGTATATGAGAGATGTATCCAAGGTACAAGACTGTTGACTGATGTATATGAGAGATGTAACCTAGCATTGTGTGATCCAATTACTTTCTATGATGCAAATTAGTTCGAGACATGGAGTGCAATGGGTCTTTAGGACCAAGCTCAATGCAGATGGTACAATAAACAAGCATAAAGCAAGATTGGTAGTTAAGGGCTATGTGCAGCAACCAGGTATTGATTATGGAGATACGTTTGCACCAGTTGCAAGGCATGAGACAATCAGATTTCTACTAACTCTTACTGCTAAAAAAGGTTGGAAAGTTTACCATTTAGATGTGAAGTCTGCATTTCTAAATGGTTACTTGCAAGAAGAAGTGTATGTTGAACAACCTGAAGGCTTTGTTGTTCAAGGAAAGGAAGACAGAGTTTATAAGCTGCATAAGGCTTTTTATGGCTTGAAACAAGCTCCTAAAGCTTGGTATAACATAATTGACTCACACCTTATGGAGAAGGGATTTAAAAGGAGTGAGAATGAGCCTACCTTGTACGTGAAGTCAGGTTCAAATAATGAAAAATTGATTGTTGCTCTATATGTTGATGACTTGTTTGTTATAGGAGGAGATTCACAAAGTGTGTTGAAGTTCAAATCTAAAATGCAAAAGGTGTTTGAAATGTTAGATTTAGGAGTGATGAACTACTTTCTTGGCATGGAGATATATCAATCTAGTCATGGCATTTTCTTATCCCAAAAGAAGTATGCTATGGAACTACTCAAAGATGGCGCAGTCAAGATTGAAGTTTCAGTTTACAGAAGCCTTATTGGGAGTTTGCTATATTTATGTGCATCCAGACCCGACATTATGTTTTCTGTGAGTTTACTTTCTAGATTTATGCATGCTCCATCACATATTCACTATTCTACAGCTAAAAGAGTGCTAAGGTAGATTAGAGGCACTATAGACTGTGGTGTTTGGTTTTTGAAGCAAGGAGAAGGAAAGTTGATAGATTATGTTGATAGTGATTGGGCTAAAAGCATGGAGATTTCAAAGAGTACTTCAGGCTATTTATTTTCTTTTGGTTCAGGTCCATTTTCATGGAGTTCATAAAAACAAGGTTCAGTTGCTCAATCCACAGCTGAATATATTGCTGCTGCAGCTGCTTCGAATCAAGCTTTATGGCCAAGAAAGTTGCTTGTTGATTTAAATGAGAGGGAAGAAGAAGCTACCATTATATATTGTGACAATAAGTCTGCAATTTCCATTGCTGAAAATCTAGGTCAATATCGAAGAACAAAGCATATTCCAGTCAAATATCATGTTGTGAGGGAAGCTGAAAGAAATGGTCAAGTGAAGCCGGTTCATTACAGGTCTGAGGTCCAGCTTCTTGATATTTTAGTAAAAGCATTGCCTAGAAACATGTTTGAAACATTAAGAGATGATCTTAGTGTTTCCAGCAAAAGTGCCAAGGAGGAATGTTAGTGTAATGATACTTTTGTTGCTGTCATTAGTTGCTTTGTGATGTTTAGTTACTTTACATTCAGCTTCTTGCTAAAAACACTGTTGTATTAGGTAGCCAAAGCATGACTTGGTTTTTGGTAGTATGATTACTGAAATGTTAGGTGAAAATTAGGTGGTTTACTGTTTCCGTAAGCTTGTGTTTATATGTTCTGTCAAAAAATGAATGCAAACAAGTTTTCACACCAGTTCAAGCTTCTTTTTTGTTTCCTTTTTGTTTTGCTGTGTTTTTTGTCTAAAAATCGTACAACATACATAATTTATTAAATTACTATTGATTCCAAAAGCTTAATTAAGTTGTTAGGATGCAGCTTTTTAGGTATATCTATCTCCAACATTTCCATTCATTTGTAAGTCATTTTGACCATTACAAATGTCAAAATGAATGGTAATATGACTTGAACCTATGTTTAAAGCTTTTGGGCTCTAATACCATGTTAAATCATCATTGATTTAAAAAATATAAGCTGTTAAGATATAGGTTTATTATGCATATCAAGCTATATGTAACATAATTAATATTGAATTAGCATTTTCATCATGATTTTGATTTGTAGTTTTAAAGTCTTTAAAGTTGGCTTTGAGTCGTTGAAGTTAGCTGGTTTTGTTCATAAATAATTTCAGGGGTTGATAAGGAAGTAGAAGATCAGAAATAAGAACTAGATTTTTTTTATGTTTCAGTATCACCTGAAAGCATGTTTCATATCTTCTTGGTATATTGATTGTAGCTTGTTGAAATCCAATTAAGCAAGCTCGATCAAGATGGGATACATGCTTTGTTTCTTCTCGTAAACTTCAATGAACCACCTGGTCTCAAACCTCGGGACCCTCTAGTGCAGTGGAAGCTCCAAGGCATGGCTGATCAATTTGGAAAGAGTATGATCCTTGTTCTGTCTTTGCATGTATTCATCGAGATGTTTGGTTGCAAAATCTTTCGCTTCCTCCAAAATATCTTCACCTTGTCTCAAATAATATGAAGCTTGGTATAAAGCTAGCATTCCCTCTGTATTTTAACTTAAACTTACCTTGAAATTCCCTGTTTCATCTTTGAAACCATCAAAAACCTCTGCGTGCGTACATATGATGTATACATATTAATTACTTGAAATGGTGAGTTTCATTTGTTCAAATTATAAAATGCCCTTATATAGAAGTTTTGGAAACTAAAATGAAAGAGAAATAACCTTTGACCATACAATAGATTAGTGGCCACATTTTCGTTAGATTTTTAAATGTTTGATCAAATGGGTACCGTCTATGAGGTTAAACCCTGACTTGAGCACTATGCATGTATTGTTGATCTTTTGGCAAGGTCAGGTATGGTAGAGGAGGCTGAGAAATTCATAGGAGACAAGATGGGAGGAGGTGCAGGATGGGAGGCCAATGTGTGGGGAGCATTACTTGGTGCATCTAGAATTCATGGGAATGTTGAAGTTGGAAACCGAGTTTGGATGAAAGGTAGCTAGCATGGGGGTAGCTGATTGTGGTACTCACGTTCTTTCTTATAATATGTATAGGGAAGCTGGCTGGGAAATAGAAGCAAACAGATTTAGGAAAATGATCTTAGAAGGGGGAATGAAAAAGAAACCAGGGTGCAGTGTGATAGAGGTAAATGGTGTGGTTGAAGAGTTCCTTGCTGATGATCTTTGTCACCCACGAGCACACGAAATAATTAAGACTCTTGATTCTTTTTTTCAAAAGGGTGAATTTGGATGTTATTTGATGCCGACCCGTAAAAACATTTCTTGATGTATTTTTGCTTAGTTTGGGTCCTAATATACCTTGTTTCTTGAATGTATATTAAAAGTTATATAAGATTTCTCCTGTTAGAAGTTGGAACAACTCGTGTAAATATTTTTTAACATTTATTTTAATTTAATTTCAATTCTTGTCGCGTTTGAGACTTCGGAGTATGACTAGATGTGGTTCTGAGGATACAGCCAATTGACAAAAAAATAAGGATAATACAGTCCGATATATACCAATGATTGTATGTTTTTGGAATCATCTATTTTTAGAATTTACCTTGATTAGTTATATGAATCTGTCCTTTCCTTTTATTTATTTATTTTTTATTTGGTAATAAATCTGCCCCACTGATAGCAACAATGATTACGTAGTAACTTCTTGGCCATCTTATTATTATTATTATTTTGTTTTTGGTTTGTTATTTGTTTGACCACATGATTTGTACTATACAAATTAGTAAAATTTTGTTTCTAATGAAAAAAAAAAAAAACTATAAAAAAATTTAATTTTCCATTATTATTATTATTATTTTATTTTTATTTTTTTCTACAAAATTCCATAAATTTTAATGATTGTTTTAATTAAAAAGTTTAATTAAAAATTAGTACATAACAGTACCATGTTTGCACCAAACAAGGCATTGATATACATGCTTTTTGTATAATTCTACACCAATCATCAGATATGTATAATATAATATATTACAATACAATCCAATACAATACAGTTGATATCAATACAATACAATAAAACCTAGCTTACATATGGCTACTTACAACCTTTTGTAGCCAATGATAGGCTTCCTTCTATATTAAGCATTCACTTACACATTTTTTTTAAATTGCTGACTTTGCCTATGAAATTACAAATTATTATTAATATTATTATTTTACTTTTTAACAGAAACAGGGGCAAAGAGCATAAAATTAACAATATTGAAGATTAATTATGTCTAAAGGGGAACGGGTTCGATAAGCAACGATAAGACATTGTCTTTTGTGTGGCGGTCTTGAACTCCATACCCATCCCCATGTAGGTACATGCACTGAGCCATTCTAGTCGCATTCATTGCACTTCTTATAAAAGTTTCAGAGTAATATTTACCAGCAGACTTTGCATATCCGGAATCTTCATTCATCTTCTTCCACATTTTTCCAATCATAAATTTTATGTGATCATGTGCATCTTCTTCAGAAGCACAACTTTCATGCATATAACATTGAATTGCTTTAGGAACATCGCCTCTTTTTAATTCATCCTGAATTTATATATAAAAGAAGAATAATATTAGTGTAGTACGTAACAAAGTTTATTTAATTGGGTCTGTATTAATGTAACAGAAATTAAAAGCAAAATTATAAGTATAAAAATATTTTTATACTTATAATTTTGCTCTTAATCAGTACGTACTGATGATGTTCTTAAATCGTTTGCAAGTCGAAAAACAATTGCTGAGGATCGGATTATCCCAGAGTATTCTTCCAAACGTTGCAATTCCTCTTGTGTTATAGGATTGTTAAGAAAGAAATAGGCATGCACCAGTACAAGGGGTGCGGCTATTGAAACCCATGCATTTTCAATATACTCTTGCAAGGTTGGTGTGTATCCAGAATAGTACCACTTTGCTTCCTGTAAATAAGATTTACAAAGATCTGCCCACTAAACAATATTAATTTAAATATATATTAGTGCCAGGTCAATATCAATGAGAGATATATACTACCGTATTTTGAAAGTAAAATTATATTGAGTTAATAATTAATAGAAGTAATTAGTTAGAGATGAGATCAGTACCGATTTTTTGAGGTATTTAATGATATGAAACTCCCGGTTCTTTAGAACATCAAATGCCATCTCATTTATTGAATCATGAAGAGCAAGGAAACATAACTTCATGTAATCTGGTAGCTCATCCATTGCATTCATATCCCATCTGTATTCATATATATAAATATATATATAGAATATTAATAAACAGAAAATTAATGAAACATATGTGTATATATATATATATATATATATACATATATCTCTAAATTCTCTTATCTAGAATCCTAAACAAACTTTTTGTCCAAAATTAATTATCATATTACCTGTAACAGGGCAATAATAGACGACATGTTATTAGTAATACGAAGATTACTGGTTAATCTTGGATAAAAAACTTCTTGCATATATATATATATATATATATATGCAGATATACCAACCTTTGAACAGCATTTGTAAAGAGCGCCAGTTCATCCAAGGTACCATACAAATCATATATATCATCAATTGTTGTAATTAATGAAGTAATCCTTGTAGACATTCTCCTACAATATCCAAATTGAGGCTCTGATATCATTTCCATTGACCATAAGAAATTCTCAACCAACCTGTCCCTGGCAAAGCTCAATTTTGGTACCAGTCCAGTGTTGCTCCACCACCTTAATTGACATATATATAGCAATGACTGAGGTGTATTACATATATATATATATATATGCAGATATAATGAAAAATTAATTAATTAACCAAGAATTTAGATTAATTATCAATGTTATAATTGAAACCTGTATGCATGTTTGAGATCTTCCTGGTGTGTTGACTGCACCATGTTGTAATCCAATTTCGCAAGCTCAAGTATAATAGGATTCATGTGTTTTGTGGTGTGATATACATCGATGAACCATCTGGTCTCCATTCTTGGCGTCCTCCAGTGGAGTGGAAGCTCTAATGCATGGGTTACTAAGATAGAAAGTTGTTCATTTTGGTCATCTAGCTTCCTATTTTGGATGTATTGTTTGAGATGTTTGGTGGTGAAATCTTTTGCTTCCTCCAAAGTACTTTCACCTTCTACTGAATGATATGAAGCTTCATACAGAGATAGCATTCCTTCTGTATCCTCACTTAAGCATGCCTTGAAAGTCCCTCCTTCCTTGAAACCATTAAAAACCTCTGCAAACAATTTTGATATAAATATCATTTTAATTAAAGTTATAAATTATATATATATAGTAATTTCACATCAAGATAATCCATATTTTATAAAAAGCAGGGTATCCTAACTTGTCAAAATTGTATATATATATGTGTGTGTGTGTGTGTACATAATTATACGTACCTTGAGGAACCCAATAACGGTGTTGTCTTAGGAGCCTAAAATCAAGAGCTGTGGCATATAAATCATTATTAATAATCTCGTTCCTCCATGCCTGAGTATTGTGCATGGCCTTCAAAATAGTGTGAATGTGATCCTGAAAGTGATAAGACAAACCAAGTCTCTGCAATGTATCGATGAGATTGAGTTGAAGCAGAGGATCATCTACGGCCTCCTCAATTATCGCCCTTACTTGTTCCTTCAGCTCCTCCGCACGTTTACTGCATGTTTCTCCCTGAAGATACATACATACATATATATATATATATATATACACTCAAAACCATGCGTATTAATTCTTGATATATAAATACATATAATATTATATTATACCACGTAATTGTTTGATAGTGAGTGGATGTAATCAAAGTTCCAAATTGTGGGTTTGTAGTTCGCCGATCTTCGAGCAATATCCTTGGTAGTGTTTGGTGGTTGAAAGGCAGTTTTCATGGTGCGTTGCTGATGTTCTCGAACTACAACTAGTCCGGTAGAAGAAGAAGTTGATTTTGCAATTGCTAGTGATGAGATATGC
The DNA here is from genome assembly GCF_031755915.1 of Ziziphus jujuba. Lineage (NCBI taxonomy): Eukaryota > Viridiplantae > Streptophyta > Magnoliopsida > Rosales > Rhamnaceae > Ziziphus > Ziziphus jujuba. The sequence goes on from NC_083386.1 coordinate 29,924,513, forward strand.
ACACGAGGCTTAGATATGGGAAGTGAAGCTGCAAGGTGATTAGCCACTGAGAGAGAGATTATGATTTTTCTCTTTTCTTTTCCTTGATCTCTTTTAAGAAAAAAAATAAAAAAAAAATTAGAGAAAGCTAAAAGAGATATCTTGATCTCTTGGGTGTACATGCTAATGATATACTTGCCTTTTTATAGGAAAAATAATAGGGGTGTATTCAATTTAGAATTTAATAAATTTAAAATAAGTTATAAACTTTGAAAGATTTGATGGATTGTTATAGAATTTCATAGATTTCATAAAAAATTCATAAGAATCTAACAAAATCTTTGAGTTCAAGATTAAATTTCATATTGACAATTTTACTTTAAAACTCTTTTAAATCCATTAAAATCTATCATTTTTAAAAATATTTTAAAATCAATAACTTTTTGAATACTTATAGATTTTAAAAAAATTCTATAAAATTCTAATTGAATATATCTCGATTTTAATAGATTTTTATAAATGGAAAAAATCCATTAAAATTTGAATTGAATATCATTGCACTTGTATAGTCTCTTTTAAAATCTAAATTGAATATCTTTAAACTTTTAAATACTTTTAAAATCCTTTAAATTCTAATTGAATACATCTCTTAAATTAACATAATTGTATATTAATATGCATTGTTGATATAATACTTGATCTTTTTTATTTTTTATGTTTGTGTAATAACAACGCTTGCATGTTTTAGATATTATTTCACTTTTCTTCTCCAAACTAAACCTTTTACCTGACACCTTTAATACTACCAGAAGTTTTTATACAAAAAAGAAAAAAATAAAAAAAAAATTTCACATTTATTATTACTTTTTTTTTTTGTTTTTGTTTTTTTTTAATATCAATTCAGCGTTTGAGACTTCGGAGTATGACTAGATGCGTTGATTTATTTTTGTTTTTTTACTTCTCTTAAATTCTAAAGTTGCATTGAATATTGTTATTTTTAATAGTCAAAGGGCATTAGTCATTATTGGACTGGCTAGGGGAGTATTTAAAAAGTTTGGGTCCCCTCTAAATAGTTTTGACCACCATATAAAATGTTTAAATGTAGTTCCTTAATTAGCTCTCAGGTCAAGTGACATGGACCATGTTTGAAAAATATTCATCTTTATTTGGAAAAATATATATGCATTGTCGTTTCAACGAGAATCTTTGAAAAACCACCACTTTCTTTTTTGTGTTCATTCATCTTCTTCCATGTTTCATTAATCATGAATTTTATATGTTCTCTAGCTTCACCTTCAGAAGCTCCAGTTTCATTCATGTAGCACTGGAACGGTCTGATCAGAAAATAATAATAATAATTAAAATTAAGCTATATATATATATATATATATAAATATAAGGTTAACTAATTAACTCTGGGTAGTCATCCAGGGATTTCATGGCCTTTTCTGTTATGGGATTGGTGGCTGTGGCAAAAGCATGAACCAGTATAAGAGGTGTTGCTATGGAAATACATGCGTTTTCAATATATTCGTTCAAGCTTGGCTTGTACCCGCTGTAATACCACTTTGCCTCTTGCAAATAAGCTTTACAAAGGCCTATCTACTGAACAATAATGTTCATTAACTTTTATGATGAGATTGAGAGGGAGAATATATATGTAATACATATATACATATATAAAAGAGAATTATTAATGATAAAAATTGAAGTTAAATTGTGAATTGATGTGACGAGCAAGTTATAACATACCGAATTTTATTTGAGGAACTTAAGGATGTGGATCCCCTGTTCCTTAAACACATAAAAGGGAATCTCATTTACTGAGTGGAGAAGAGGAAGGAAGCACAGCTTCATGTAATCTGGTAGGTTGCATTAGCATCCCATCTGATATAACATATAAACAAAAATGAGAAAAAGAAAAAAAAGAAAATTAAGAGCATGTTTGTTTTATAGATTAAATGGTGGAATAAAATACATATTCCTGTAATTTTGACATTTTTTATTTAATTGTCCATTGTTTTGGTTGACATAATTTCTCTATTTTTTTTTTTTCCATAAATGGGGAGGGAATTTTATCAGGCGCGCTTGACACAAAGTTAAAATTCTTTTAAAAATGAAAGAAGAGAATTAAAGAAGAGGTTAAGGTATAATTTTTTTTTTAAATTATTTAAAAATGACCAAGTTTAGTATTATATATATATATATACAATTTAGAAACAAATATACAACAATTAATACCATATTTTTGAGGAACTTGATGATGTGGATCCCCTGTTTCTTAAACACATCAAAGGCAATCTGACTCATTGTGTTGTGAAGATCTGGTAGATGATCTATTCCATTTACATCCCACCTTATATAACACATAAAAAGAAATTAAAAAGAGAAGCAAAGTTAAGTTTCAATATCCTTGATCACACGAACCTTCGAACAGCATCTGTAAAGAGCTCCAGTTCATGAATGGTGCCGTAGAAGTCATATGTGTCATCAATTACTGTAACTAACGCAGTAACAGTTGAAACCATTCTCCTCCAATATCCAAGCTCAGGCCCCGATGTCACTCCCACTGTCCACAAGAAGTTCTCCATCATTCTGTCCCTTGCATAGCTCAATTTTTCCCCAAGCCCACTATGCTTCTTCCACCTTCACATAACATACATAATTCATTAAATTAATTAAGTTGTTAAAATGTGGATTTATAGGTACGTGAAGTTATGTCTAACATTTCCGGACTTTTTGGTCCTTACAAATGTCAAAATGGGTGATAATGTGGCTTGAACTTATGTTTAAGGATTTTGAACTCTAATATCTTATTAAATTATTATTAATCCAAAAAATATAAACGGTTAGAATGTGGATTTATATGTATATCAAGCTATGTCGAATATAATTAATATTGAATTATCATTTTCATCATGATTTTGATCTGTAGTATTAAGTCTTTAAAGTTGGCTTTGAGTCTTTAAAGTTGGTTTTGCTCATAAATAATCTCAGGGGTTGAGAAGGAAGTAGCTGTTGGAAAATCAGAGAACAAAACTAGAAAACTAACAAACACAAACAACAACAAGATTTATCGAGGTTCGGCCAAGATTGCCTCCGTCCTCGTTGCTCCAGCGAGAGCTTTTGCTATCTTATTGATAAACTGCTGTTTGTAGATCAAAACTATAATGATGAATTCACATTGATACTCATCCTCGAACCCAATTCCCAGTTACACCTCTTTTCTTCTTGTTCTCAACTCTGTTCACTTAGAACCCTCACTAGGAATCAAAAACCTCAACAATAAAGAACACACACAAAAGAAAAGCTCAATTTTCAGGAATTTCCCGCTCTTTGCAACTTTAAGAAATTGGTTTCCCACTCTCTGCTTTTTGGTGAAGAAGAAAGCTATTTATAATGAATGCACCAATGACATTAGAACACGTAGCCATTCCGTTAGTTGTTAAATTTAGAGTAAAGTGACCATTTTGCCACTTTTTACTTCCAGGCTAATGAAGTGCACCATTTTGACCATTAGAAACTTCAAACCAGGTTTTGCACCAGACTTTAGCAGCACATCACAGCAACACTGCAGCATTACAAGTAGAATCTGAGGATTAAAACTTCACAGTAGCAGATCAAAAATAAGTGTTAGAGAAAAATATAATATAAATAAAATGAAAGCCCACCTTCCATAATTTAAGCTTTTGGAATAAGTGGTATTTCAATATGGTATCAGAACCAAAGATCCAAGAGGTCCTGAGTTCAAAATTCAACAACTCGATCCAAAATAAAAAAAACAAATGTAAGGATCCAAAGAAAAGCCCAAAAGAGGTGGGCCTACATTTGAGGGGGAGTGTTAGAGAAAAATATAATATAAATAAAATGAAAGCCCACTTTCCATAAGCTTAAGCTTTTGGAATAAGTGGTTTTTCAACAATAAGAACTAGATTTTTTTTGTGTTTCAGTATCACCGGAAGGCATGTCACATATCTTCTTGGTATATTGATTGCAGCTTGTTGAAATCCAATTTAGCAAGCTCGACCAAGATGGGATTCATGCTTTGTTTCTTCTCGTAAACTTCAATGAACCACCTCGTCTCAAACCTTGGGACCCTCTAGTGCAATGGAAGCGCCAAGGCATGGCTAATCAATTTGGAAAGAGTTTGATCCTTGTTCTGTCTTTGCAATGTATTATTTGAGATGTTTGGTTGCGAAATCTTTCGCTTCCTCCAAAATATCTTCACCTTGTATCAAATAACATGAAGCTTGGTATAAAGCTAGCATTCCCTCTATATCCTCACTTAAATTTGCCTTGAAATTCCCTGTTTCATGCTTGAAACCATTGAAAGCCTCTGTGAGCGTATTACAATGTATAAGTATTAATTACTTCAAACGGTGATTTCCATTTGTTCAAATTATTCTATTGGCCTAAAAGTAGTACTGTAAAATAATACATATATTAAATACCTAATGTATCCAATATCCATGTTGTCTGAGAAGCCTAAATTGAAGTGCTGTGGCATATAAAATATTGTCCTTGTTCCATTCCTTAATGTTAGTGGTGTATGTATTGTCAAACATTTCCTTCAAAATACTCTGAATTTGATCCTCAAAGTGATAAGACAATCCATGTCACACCCCAAGTCTATATACTCGAAATGTGATAAAAGTCATACTTATAACACTTAATAAAACTTATAATGCGGAACATAAAAAAGTCTCCAAACATCATTAATAAATAATATCTAAAAAATATCTCCAAAGAAAATGAACAAAAATAACCTCCAACACCCAAAAGGTCTTTCAAGCTAACCGATATAAAAAATAAAAGAACTAAACACCATTATCCTATTCCAAATCCAGCTACCTTGAAATTATGGTGTACCTGAAACCGTAACAATAAATAATGAGTATAAAACTCAGCAAGCTACTGGATTTTTTATAAATATAAAATAAGAAAATACTTAGAATCATAAGAAATAAAAATCCGAAAATAATCTTTAACAACATAAACATAATTTTCATATAAACTCTAATTGTTAAGTACTTAGTAGGACTTTCCATAACATAATATTACCCATTAATAATCCAAAATCCGAATCAAATCGTGTGTGAGGCATATTACAAGTGGGGAAACATAAATTTTAAAAACAAACGCTCACACTCGAAGATATGAGCCATACCCCTACTGTGATCATCAGTAGGTCCTCCCACATGAAACAATACGTCTAAACCCGAAAGTAAAGAACCATAAATCACTAGGAAATACCCTTACATGATTCATCTCAACACCCGAAAACATATCATAATATATCCATAAATGCCTTATAAATACGAACAACCAGAGCAAAAATACACATATCAATTATCCAACAATTTATTTGTACAATACATAGATATTTCATAAAACATAAGCTTGTAGAAAAACATAATAAATCAACAACACAAGTACATATTTGCTATAGTTTTAGTTTTAAAACGTCCAGTAACTTACCTTGATCAGCAAAGTCCACAAACGATTAACAACCTATGAATAATACCAATAGTATCTCATCAGTATAAAACAAAACCATTAGATACCATAAATGTCTTACGTATAAATCCCATAATCAAGCTTTTAAATTCAAACTAAATGAATAAGAGTTGATACCATAAAATCATCATAGCCTAAGCCCCAAATCTTAAAATCATAAGCTTAGAACAAGATCAAATCACCAGAAGCCAAATAAAAACCTATTAATCCATAAACAGTCTCTAAACAAGAATTCAATTTCTTATTCATACGACATCATCTAAGTTTGAAAAGTTATGAGGATACTGTACACATGCATAAGTAATTTTGATTAAAACAATTTCATAAAATAATAATGAAAAACCATTCAAAACTCATTGAAAAGTTAACAAAGAAAATACTGAAACTATTAGATTTTCAGAAACCTTCATTCAATGCTCAAATTGTTTCTCTTTCATGAAATTTGGTATTCATTTGCAATTTTACAGATTAAAACTAGACACTTATATATACTTCTATAAAATTTTAAAAGCCAAAAAAAGGTAGAAAACATGGTCAAATTAAATTTAGTATCTAATTGACCAAAACTGAAAATCAGTATTTTACAGGGAGTCTAGTCTACATAAAAATTCATTAAAAATAAAATACAATTCCAAAAGAAGTAATATTTATAGAGTTTAACTATATATAGTAATAATTATAGGTCAAATAAAGGTCGAAAGCTATTTTAAATTGAATTTTATTCTTTACTAAACGGATAAGAAAATAAATTCAGACAGCTGGATATAGGTAATTTAGAAAATCACCACGGCCAAAAATATAAAGAATTTGAAGCTGAATTTTTTTATAATAATATTATACATATAGAGAATAAATTATAAAAACTTTTAGATAAAAATAATTTCTTTTGGATCTGTTTTAAAATTTTTACATACGAACCACATTGCAGTCGCACAGAAAAACCAGACAGAATATATAAATTTCAAAATTTTGTAATAAATTGAAAACAGATCCAAATCTCCCCAAATAAATTTCTACTGATTCATAAACATGTCTATTTTCATCAATAAAAATTTTAGTGCCAAAATAAATCTTTAAATATTTTAAAACAATTCGAACAATCACTCTGTACAGATCCCAAATAAATTTCAGATTAGGGTTTCAACAAAAATACTTCGAATTAGCCTTAATCATTACTTCTATAACTCCAAAACATCTCAAATAAACTCATATAACATAAAAAAAGATCAGAAAACCAACCTTGAACAACTTCAAAGATTCAGGATCTTCCTTTCTATGACCCGAAACTTGATCAGAAATCAAAATCTCCGAGGATACTGAATTCTTAACAATCTTAAATGGATACAAAAACCCTAAATTAAGATCAAAAGCCCTTAATATTAACCCTAATAGCATTTAGGGCTAGAAGAAGAGAAGAAACAGAGGAGGAAGACTTACTCGATACCCTAGCAGCGCAAAGTTAAAAAAACGTAAAAGTAAAACATTTTTTTTTCTTCCTTTTTATAAAACCAAAAATAGAGTAAATATCTTTTTTTTTTTTTCAATTTCCTAATAAAATTTAAATATCAAACCTCTTAGGATAAAAACTCTATTTTTTTTTCCTTTTAAAAAAAAAAAAAATATATATATATATATATTACCCGTATATTACAATCCAAGCTTCTGCAACATATCGATGAGCTCCAATTGAGCTAAAGGATCAGCGGATTCGTCCTCAGAAGCATCAGTCTCACTTCCTCCTTCAGCTGATTTGCACGTCTGCCATATGATTCTTCCTGTTTATTTACAATTAATATTATCACCCAAAATCATCATAATTAAAATTAAAAGCAAAAAAAAAAAAAAAAAAATAGTACTACTGACTGAAAGTAATTAATATAAAATAATTTATACCACGTATTCGTTCCTTAATGACTGAATGTAATCAAACTTCCAAATGGTGGGTTTATACTCTGCAGACCACCGAGGAATACTAATGGTGTTTGGTTCAAAAGAAGTGGTAGTTGTGGTGTTGGTGTTTTTCTCTGCATGAACAACAAGTCGTCTTGATTTTGAAAGTGAGATATTAGGAGACAGCATATTAGATGGTTGTAATAACCTGGTACTGAAACTAGTGCTGCACGTTGTCATAGGGAGGGAAAATCCAAAATGTTGATGAGCCATTTTGAGTTTCCAGAGACCTTCTGCCTTGTTCTTCTATTATTATTATTATTTTCTTCGGTTTAAATGCATGATAAGCCTATATATAGAATGACACTTGCCTTTTGTACACATCCCAGGGTCTGATCTTTCTAAAATTTTAAGTTTGTCCACCACTTAAAAAAAAAAAAAAAGAAATCAAAACTTTACTATACAAGTTTTTGTTTATTTATTTATTTTTTATGAAATAACTTGTAAACGCTGATTAATATCACATTGTTTTTTTGGTTTTTATTGATTCATCGATTTTTTTATTGAGTTTTTATTGATTCATCTATTTTGTTAGATTATATCAGTTTAATTATAGTAGAAATAACAAATCTAGTTATTCCAAATAAACAAATAACTTGCATGACCGAACAAAGAAGTTTGGTAGTCGTCAAATAACAATAAAGAGAACAAAATTCTGACCATACGCACATCTAGCTGGGCGCAAAAATCTTAATGCAATTTTCATTTAAACATAAATTTTAATACAAGCACGACTTAGTTAACAAGTTTGGTAGTCGGCAATATGAACATAAAGAGAACAAAATTCTATCATGCAAGTTTGGTAGCAGTCGTTTTTCCTGAGAGTTGTTGCTTTAATTAATTTTTGTCATTTAGAAATGTTAATTGCGATAAAAAATAATAACACATATACACATTCATGTGACGATGGTACGAGTAGCTAACTAGTTATTTGATAATTTATTCAGTCTTCTCACTTCGGCCATATATTTTCTCCCTAATCTATACTTACATAATCTATAGCTTTTTGAAGTAGTTTAGTTTAATTAGGTGTTGGATTAAAAATTTATTTTTTGGAATTTTTGGGGCCCTGTTATATATATTCTGTGCAATATATATTTATGCTTTTGGGATTTTCGGCTATATTGAGTTTTTAACCGCTCTATTTGCTCACCTTTTAACTAATTTTTTCAATAAAATTTTTGCCTTTCTTTGTCTTTAAGTTTTTTCTATCAAGGATTTTCCACGTAAATCTGTGTGTGATTTGTTTTTTTATTCTCATTTTTCTATTGCTATTGTTTTTGTCATATTTTCGTAACATGAACTGATCTGGAAGTCCTGATTTCAACAGATAATATGATTGGTCCATTGAAAACTACTGATTGTGGCACTTATAAGAAGTTCTCCATCATTCTGTCCCTTGCAAAGCTTAATTTTTCACCGAGCCCACTGTATCATCCACCACCTTGATAAGGATGCATGTGAGATGAGCAGCTGTCAAACAGATGAGCAGTTGTCAACAGAAACACAGCTAACGGAGAAGGATGCATGTAAGATCAGTAGCTGTCAAATAGAGGAGCAACTGTCAAATAGAGGAGCAGCTGTCAACAGAAACACAGCTAACAGAGAAGGAAAGAATTCAAATATACAAAGGGCCGTTGGTTGAATTAGATAGACAAGGAAACAAAGAGCCGTTAGTTGACTTATTATACTAGGAAAACCTTTAAGGCTTTATAATGTTTTCCTTCTTTTGTTTTTCTTTTCTGGTGTATAAATATCATTGTTCACCAGTGTATGGGCATCGATCTCAATATATACAAAATATCAATCATTCTTTATTTCTTCATGGTATCAGAGCATCCAAATTCCACAAACACTTCTTTTATCATGGATTCCCATAACGAAACAACATCTCAAATCGAAACTCCCTCAAAACCATCTGTCACCATTCAAACAGAACTAGTCCTCACAATTCAAGCCTTTCATCAGTGTTCCAGTTTAGTTTCAGTAAAACTAAACAACACAAATATCCTTCTTCGGGGGTCTCAAATTCGCCCATTAATTCGGAGTCTTGGCATATCTTATCACCTCACTAGTCCTGAGCCTCCATGTGAATTCACATTGGATGAAAAAGAGGTTCTGGTGTTCAATCCAAATCACACAAATTGGATTAACAATGATGGGCTACTAACAAGCTGGTTACTAAGTGCAATGTCTAATGACATTTTAAGCCTGAATGTGGGAGTCGACAATGCCTATTTCCTCTGGAAATCAATAGAAGATCAATTGCTTCCTATAATAAAGGAACAAGAGCATCTTCTCAAGGATCGGCTAGCATCTATAAAGAAAGGCTCTTCTTCCATTGATGAATATCAACGTAAGTTCAAACAAATTTATGATAACCTTAGTGTTATTAATGCTCTTGTTTCAGATATGGACAAGGTATTTTCTTTTGCAAGAGGACTTGGACCAAGTTACAAAGAGTTCAAGATAGCTATGCTTACAAAGCCACCCTATCCATCTTTCAATCATTTTGTTCTGGCATTACAAAGTCATGAACAGATGATTAAGACTGAAACTGAGGTCCAAAGGTAGGAACTAGACCAAAATCAAGCTTTCTTTGTACAATGAGGTAAAGGGAAAGGCAGAGGAAATCAGGGTGGTAGATTTAATTCAAGAGGCAAATGGTTTACACCAACTGGAAGGTATACAACAACGTATACAACAACTGCAGACAGAAGAAAACTAGAACAGCATCATGACATGAAGCCAAAATTTGAAGGTAAGGTATTCTACCAAATCTGTGATAAACCAAACCATATTGCCATAGATTGTTGGCATAGGTTCGATCATTCCTACACTAACAAGGAGATTCCAGAGGCACTAGCAGCTCTCAAAGTCACAGAAAATGATGACAAATTTTATGCAGATTCGGGGGCAACATCACACATGACAAATGGTGTTGGTAAGATACATAACTCTTTTCCTTATACAGATACTGACAGTATATATGTAGGAAATGGAAGTAAACTTTCGATAACTCATGTTGGTAACTCAACTTTTAAAACCAACAAATGTGTTTTAAAACTTAAAAATGTTTTATTAGTTCCTAAGTTGAAAAAGAATCTGCTGTATGTCAGTCAACTAACGAAAGATAATGATTGTGTTTTTGAGTTTTCTTCTGATGGTTTTATCATAAAGGATTGCAGCAGCAAGGTTCTAGCCACAGGCCATAGGAAAGGAAAACTCTATGTTCTTGATGGAGAAGAGCATAAAGCTTTAAACACAATAAAGGCCTCTTCGGATACTTGGCATCAAAGAATGGGGCATCCAAATTACAAGTTTTTAAAAGTTTTACAGTCAAAAGATATTATTAGTGTGTCTAGTTGGACAAACAAATCTAGAATATGTGAAAGTTGTCAATTAGGCAAAAGTTGCAAACTTTATTTCAATTTATCCAATAAAATCTCTGAATTGCCTTTACAAAAAGTTCATTGTGATTTATGGGGACCTGCCCCAACAATTTCTTCTCAAAAAATTCGGTTCTATGCTGTTTTTGTGGATGATTTTTCCAGGTATACTTGGCTTTATCCTTTAAGGAAGAAGTCTAATTTCTTTGAGTTGCTTTATTAAGTTTCAGCTACTAGTAGAAAATCAACTTGATCATAGAATTAAAATTTTTCAAAGCGATGGTGGTGGTGAGTTTAAATCAGTTACTTTCCAGCAACATCTACAAAAATGTGGCATTTTACATCAAATGTCTTGTCCTAGTACACCAGAGTAAAATGGAATTGCAGAAAGGAAACATAGAAGCATAGTCGAAATGGGACTTACCATGATGTTCCATGCCAATGCTCCCTTGAAACTTTAGGTTGAAGCCTTTCTAACTGCCACCTATCTTTTAAACTGTTTACCTACAAGTACCTTAAGGAATGACACTCCATATTTTCGTCTTTTTAATAAACACCCTGACTATGCTTATTTAAGAATTTTTGGTTGCAGGTGTTATCCATATCTACGAGACTATGGTAAAAATAAATTTTCACAGAAAACATTACCTTGCATTTTTGTTGGTTATAGTTCGCAACATAAAGGTTTTAGATGCTTACATCCTTTTACAAATAGAATCTATATTTCTAGACATGTAGTGTTTTATGAAACCAATCTGCCTTACAAATCCTCTGAAAAAAAATTTGCATAAGTTTGAACTAATAAACTTTCCTGAGTTTGACAACAACTTGTAGCTTCCAGACATCACAGATACTAAGCCCGAAACATCACCAGATTCTGTGCAAACTGATAATTGTACTTGTGTCGAACCAATTGAACACCAGGAAAAAGCCTCTACAGGTACTGTCTCAAGTCCAGCAGTGGAACTTCATAGTCCTACAGAGGAGCCTGAGACTTCTTCTATAGCCTGTCCAACCATTTCCTCAAATACTGAAACTGAACCAGAAAACAAGATTACCATTCACAATCCTAAAGGTATTCAAAATAATATTTTTGTCGACTTGCAGATCCCTCCCACTATACCAACTAATATTCGGAGACCAAAAAATTTACATCCTATGATAACAAGGCAAAAATTACAACAAAATCCATCTTTGACCTCTCAAATGGCTCTGCTGGTTACAAACACAGAACCCTCATCTTTAAAAACAGCATTACAAAATCCTCATTGGCTCACAGCTATGCAAGAAGAGATTAATGCCTTGCACCAAAATGACACTTGGACTCTTGTTCCATGGCCTCAACATACTAATGTTGTTGGATCCAAGTGGGTGTACAAAACGAAGTTTAAGGAAGATGGCAGCGTCGATCACTTCAAAGCCCGCTTGGTTGCACGAGGGTTCACTTAAATTGAAGGTCAAGATTTCGATGAAGCTTATAGTCCTGTTATAAAACATACAACCATCAGAATGGTTATTTCGATTGCTATCACATGCAAATGGAATATTTGGCAATTAGACGTTAAAAATGCCTTCTTGCATGGACATCTCAAGGAAACCGTTTACATGGAACAACCACCATGTTTTATCTCTCCAACTCATCCTCACCATGTCTGGCTTTCAAAACTGTCTTTGTATGGGCTCAAATAAGCTCCTAGAGCTTGGTTTGACAGGTTGTCTCAGTTTTTACTTTCTCTTGGTTTCTCAGGCAGCATAGCAGATCCATCATTATTTGTTCTTCACAAAACGGATTCTATTATTTTACTCCTAGTTTATGTTGATGACTTGCTCTTGACAGGTAATAATCCTGCTCTTGTTAATCAACTCCTCTCTACCTTAAGCAAAGAATTTGCCATCAAGGATCTTGGCCAGCTTCATTTCATTCTTGGTAAAGAGGCTCGTTATTTTCTAGGGGGCATCGTTCTTATATAGACTAAATATACACAAAACTTTCTCACTCGAGCTAAAATGCTTGAAGTAGCCCATATCAAGAGTCCCATGGCAACAAAAACGACTACCCAGATGAATGATCACCTTCCAGTTAATCCCACTGAATACAGACATTTGGTAGGCAGCTTACAATATCTTACCTTCACATGACGGGATATATCCCATGCAGTGAGTAAGGTGTGCCAAACTTTCCAGACACAGACTATGCTACACCTTTGAGAAGTTAAGAGGATACTTCGATACCTCAAGGGCACAATGGATTACGAGCTTCGATTCCTTCACCAAAGCACCTTAAACTTATCTGGTTTCAGTGATGCTGATTGGGGAGGATGTCCAGTAACTCGTCGTGGCACTAGTGGTTACTGCATTTTCCTTGGTGCAAATTGCATCTCATGGTCCTCTAAGAAACAACCAACCGTGGCCAGATCCAATACTGGATCTGAATACCGAGCCATGGCTACTACTACTACAGAACTGACATGGATCAGCTTTCTTTTACGTGACATCGGAATTCCATTGCCCAAACCACCACATCTTCTTTGTAATAATATAAGTGGACTACACATGACTGTCAATCCAATTCTTCATGGCCGGACAAAGCATATACAAATTGACTATCACTTTGTTTGTGAAAAGGTTGTTGTTGGGCACTTAGTAACAAGATACATTCCAACCTCTCTCCAAATTGCTGACATCCAAACGAAACCATTATCTAGTGCCACCTTTCAACATTTTCGTACCAAGCTTGGAGTGCTATCCTCAACAGTAATCACCAAGCTTGAGAGGGCATGATAAGGATGCATGTGAGATTAGCAGCTGTCAAACAGATGAGCAGCTGTCAACAGAAACACAGCAAACAGAGAAGGATGCATGTAAGATCAGCAGCTGTCAAATAGAGGAGCAGCTGTCAACAGAAACACAGCTAACAGAGAAGGAAAGAATTGAAATATACAAAGGGCCGTTGGTTGAATTAGATAGACAAGGAAACAAAGAGCCGTTAGTTGACTTATTATACAAGGAAAACCTTTAAGGCTTTATAATGTTTTCCTTTTTTTGTTTTTCTTTTCTGGTGTATAAATATCACTGTTCACCAGTGTATGGGCATCGATCTCAATATATACAAAATATCAATCATTCTTTATTTCTTCACACCTTGATATAAAATATATAATTAACTCTGAATTATCATTGTCATCATGATTTTGATTTGTAATTTTTTAAGTCTTTAAAGTTGGTTTTGTTGATTTGTACTTTTTAAGTCTTTAAAATTGGTTTTGTTTATAAATAATTTCATGGGTTGATAGCAGATCAAAAATAGTAGATGTTTTTGTGTTATAGTATCACCTGAAAGCAGCTTTCATATCTTCTTGATATATTGATTGCAGCTTGTTGGAATCCAACTTAGCAAAGCTCAATCAAGGTAGGCTCCATGTTTTGTTTCTTCTCATAAACTTGAACGAACCACCTGGTCTCAAACCTTGGGACCCTCCAGTGAAGTGGAAGCTGCAAGGCATGGCTGATTAGTTTGAAAAGGGTTTGATCCCTTGTTCTGTGTTTTGCATGTATTCTTTGAGATATTTGGTTGCAAAATCTTTCGCTTCCTCCAATATATCTTCACTTTGTATCAAATAGTATGAAGCTTGGTATATAGCTAGCATTCCCTCTGTATCCTCACTTAAACTTGCCTTTCCTATCTCGTCCTTGAAACCATTGAAAACCACTGTGGACATACAATTTATATTGTATTGTATGATTAATTACTTGAAATTGTAATTAAACATGGTATAATAACAGAAACACAAGTACCATTAGAATTCATAACTACAAATTAGGAAAACTATATCATATTTTCTACAAAAGAAAAAATGTCTATGCTACATGTAATGAAACTGGAGCAGCCTTCCTCAAGTTCTTTAGATAAGTATTACAAGGGTGGTAGCTTTCAAGATTTAGTTTGAATTGAGGGTTTCCCTATTATTCTCATCTCTTTCCTTGTTGGCAAATTGGAAGGGATATGTTTGAAAAATATAAAATCCATAAAAAGGCGAACGATCTTAGTATAATTATGCTTATGTGAAATAGTTTACTCTTCAGCAGTATTCCTGTTTTGCTTTACTTCAGCATGGTATACCATAAAGGCTTATACTATTTACATATAAGAGAATTATTAATAAAATTAATAATTAAAGTTGTAAAATATATATTTAAGCATCTACCTTGAGGTACCCAATAGCCGTGTTATCTAAGGAGTCTAAATTGAAGAGCTTCACCATGTCCTTGTTTTTATTGGTATATATAATATTGTTGAACATGTCCTTCAATATACTCTGAATTTGATCCTCAAAGTGATAAGACATTCCAAGCTTTTGCAGCATATCTATGAGCTCCAATTGAGAATGGTAAGTTGAGAATATCGTCAAGGTGCAAATTTACAATATCTCACAATATATTGTGGAAGAAAATTTATCTTGGAACATGTTATAGAATGCCCATCTTTACAATGTTCTCAAATTGGCAATTGTACTTAAGCCCCATGGTATATATATAGTCAATTTTGTTGATGAAGAAAATCATTGGTCAATGATTGCACACCCTCTTTACCATTGATGAACCTGTGACTGTGGTCTACAAAATAAAAGAGAAATGCCATCACGAGACCTTGATTTATGACGTGAAAATTAGGGACAAAGAGTGAAATTATGCGTGTAAAATAATATAATTAACCATCATGCTCTTACTAATATGATGACTTAGGGCTTTTAAGCTTTGAACTAGGGTTTTTGTTGGAATAAAATAAATATTATTTAAAATTAAGATTATAATATAATTAGGACCCACATCCAGGATTTGATTATAGCATACAAATCAGTTTGTCAATATGATAAAATAGAGTTTTAAATGTACTCAATTTATATGACCATGCAATTTCTGAATTTTGGAAATTTACTTACGCAGTTACCCCTTACTTTTTGAGTTAAGTGAAAAAAAAAAAAGTGGAAAGTAGAAAGTATTTGAGCATAAGATTGACACCTGACTACTTGATTTTTATTTTATTTTATTTCAAGACTTTGGTGCCCAAGTGCTCTGGGTCTTTGCTTTTTAATTTTGGTTAAAGCTATGGGTCTTTTGCTTGAATAGGATAATTTGGTCCTGTTGAATGCTTTTTTTTTTTTTTTTTCCTTGCTTTTTATTTTGATGGTGCTTTATCATATATTTCTAAAGAGTCGCACGAGTCGAGTTTATCTGAATCCGCTGAGTGAACTTTGCTTTTTCAATTGACCAAGTGTTTGTTTTGCATGGTTTGGAGAGATATTGCCTTTGCACTTAATAGACCTGTAGTGTGTTTCATCCAAATAGGTGTTTCGGATGAATAGCGTCATTTCCTTTTGGCTGATCGCCAAACTAGGCAAGAGTTAAAAGAAAAAGATCGTCTTAGGGATTTCCAGTTTTTATCCTTTTCATTCCATGACTTGCTTATCATTTTTATGGACTGTATCCATCTTGTAGACCATCTAGTATGAGACTGGCTTGTAAGGCTTCCAATCCAAGAAAGTTTTGTAGTCATACTGAAATGCATTCAGCTTGTAGCTTTCTTTTTAGCCCGTGACTCTTGCTGTTGGTGAAGACCTACATTGCAATTTTGAGATTTGATCACAGAAATTTCAACTCCAATATGAGTCTTATATAGTAAAGTATTTGACTGATTGTTGCTTACTTGTGAGCTAGTTATAGTTTGGCATAATAACCACCACCGACAACGCTTCAGGGGTGGCCTTAACCCTTGCATATGTCAGTCAATGACTAATAAATCTAGCCGCAAGTGTGAACTCCCATTATCTCTTTCTCTCCACTCTTAATGAATAAATGGTGTTGGGGAATAAATAATTTACAACGCATCTGGGACACAAGTGATCCAGACCTTCGAGCATTAATATTATTAGTATTACTTAACACGATGATTAGCGTCTGGTACTGGTTCATATATGATTGATAGTTTTAATTGACTGATGATCATCTGCTGTGAACAAACCACATGTGCACTATGGCCCAGCAGAAGGTGTTTATTTTGCAAGCGATAAGATAGGAGCTGCCGTATGTGGTCCTAATCAAGTGGAACTTCACATAAAAAAGTACTGAATTAAAAAGCTGATGATGGTGACGATCCATTGATGGATACATGTGGTTTTCTTTTTCTGTCTGGTATGGTGTTTTCTTTTTCTGTCGGATCGGTAATAAAATCTTTTTTAATTTTTTAAATAAAATGGCATTATATCAACGTGCAAGACAAAAATGAGAAAAAGGATAAAGGAATCCATGAGTTTGAAATAGAAATACTTGCCTTTTGGGATCTACTTATAAAATTTTATAAATCTAATCCGAGTTTCTCATCTTTTTATTTCAAATGAAATATTTTAAATTTATTTGTATAATTTAATAGTTTTAATATATATCTATATATATATATATATTTGTGGCCGGTGATAATGTTACGTATAAAGGTGCTTTGACACAATTTTGATATGTAAAGGGCTTCCATATTTGCGGATATTATTGGCTTACGACTAGCCCACTCCCTGGAATATATGTTCTTGTGGATAATGATGAACTTGGGGGACCAAATAAGGAAATAAATTTGTTTAATTAGAGCATCTCTAATGGTTCTTTATATATTTAAAAATTATTTGCTACATCAGATAAATGAATAAGATTTTAAAAAAATCTTCTTCAATAGTTCTGTGCATAAGTTCTGTCAAACTGATGTGGCAACAAAAGAAATAGAAACTGTAAAGGATATTGTCTACTTTTAGAAGTTCTATTAGACATGGTGAATCAGTATTTTATTTATTTTTATTGATTTTTGTGAAAAGAAAAAAACCAATGCATGAGTTTTTGATTTTTTTAATTTAATATAATTTTAAAATAAAAAATTACACATTAGCATTTAACGACATTTTAAACAGAATTCATTGGAGAAAAATTGTCTAAAACATTATCTATTAAATAGAAAAACTGTTATATAAGCATGAATACTTTCCAAAATCTATGTTACATAGACTCCAATAAAAATAATCTTGGAGATACTCTTAATGATTTGAAAGGTTAAATCAAATGTTCTTATTTTGAGTAACAACTCATATATATGTATATATATATATATATATATAACAAATTAAAAATTTAGCCCCCTCTCTCCCTTGGCCCACTTTAAAGTCTCTGAACCAATCTTGATTTGTTTTGAGTTATCATCTACAACTGTTTTTCTTTTGGTTGTATCGTTTGGTTGTTTGTCCCTTAATTACATTATGCTACGTAGTCCTTTTTCAAGTCGATTATTTTATTTAAAAAAAAAAACAGCACGTCTTTCTTAACAATTAACTAATTCTATGTACCTATTATACTATGTACCCATTCATCATTATATTTTAGTTCAATACTCCAAATTAATTACTTTTTATAGTTAGTCTCTCTTTTATATCTATTTATAGACATGGATCCTCTCCTAATTTGGGTTTAATTTAAACTTTTAAGGATTGAAGGACAAGTGATCATCTACCCACTAGAATATTAAGATTATTTCTCAAGTGATCATCTACCCACTAGAAGATCAAGATTATTTCTCTTTTTTATTTCAAAAACTTCTAAATATAGTTAGTTTTTCAATAAATTATGTCCATTAAATACATAAGTAAACAATGGTAAACTACCTATTACTACAAAATAAAAACAAAACTATGGAATGGGAAATCTTGAAAAATAATAAAAAATTAAAAGGAGCTTTTAAAATCAGTAGGCCTTAGAATGTGAGAAGCAATATTTTATCAAACTCCTCTTTCAGTATAAGTGGCCACATAGAGGTCGAAGTAAAAGTGGATTAAGAACCTAAAAAAAAAAAAAAAAAAAAAAAAAAAATCAAAATGAATGAAAAAAGAATATCTAAAATCTGTTTGAGTATTAAACCCCCCCCCCCAAAAAAAAAAAAAAAAAAACCTGAAAAATATCATTTTTTTCAAAAAGAATAAAAATTAAAAGAATTTCACAACCACAGAAGTAATATTTCCAACATAAATTACAAATAATTTCTTTAAACAAATATTATTGGTCTTGTTTTATATTTAAATTGTATAACTTTTATCTCCAAATACTATGGTTTAGAGTGCACTTTTATTATCAAAGGTTTTTTTTTTTTTTATATAAGTATAAAATGTTAAGTATTCAAAATTTTTAAAAATTTGATAATTTATTACATTTTTTGAAAGGAGATTCATGATTATTTTATTTTTATTTTAATCCATGAATCTCTATAAAAGAAGTCAAAAAAAAAAATAAAAAAAAAATAGAAGGCTGCATTAAAGACTAAATTTATTCATTTATTATAAAATGTCCTTATATGGAAGTTTTGAAAATTAAAATGGAAGAGAAATAACCTTTGACCATACAACAGATTAGTGGCCACATTGTCATTAAATTTTTAAAAGTTTTGGTGAAGCTTAGATTAAGAGACGATTCATATCCATCTTAAATATATATATATATATATATATATATATATATTTATATACATTACAAATAATATCTTAAATATATACGTATGTGGAGGAAGAATTTAATTTGCATTATTGATTAATAGATATATCATAGGTAGCTTGGAAACCTGGGCAAAGAGCATAAAATTAACAATATTGAAGTTTAATTATGTCTAAAGGGGAATAGGTTCGATAACTGAGGATAAGACATTGTCTTTTGTGTGGCGGTCTTGAACTCCATATCCATCCCCGTATAGGTAAATGCACTGAGCCATTCTAGTCAAATTCATGGCACTTCTTATAAAAGTTTCAGAGTAAATATTACCAGCAGACTTTGCATATCCTGAATCTTCATTCATCTTCTTCCACATTTTTTCAATCAGAAATTTTATATGCTCATATGCATCTTCTTCAGAAGCACAACTTTCATGCATATAACATTGCATTGCTTTAGGAACATCGCCTC
The DNA here is from genome assembly GCF_031755915.1 of Ziziphus jujuba. Classification (NCBI taxonomy): domain Eukaryota; kingdom Viridiplantae; phylum Streptophyta; class Magnoliopsida; order Rosales; family Rhamnaceae; genus Ziziphus; species Ziziphus jujuba. The sequence continues at coordinate 29,944,327 of NC_083386.1, forward strand.
TCTTTAATTCATCCTGAATTATATATAAAAGAAAAATAATATTATGGTAGTACGTAACAAATTTATTTAATTAGTCTGTATTGATATAACAGAAATAAAATATATATTTATACTTATAATTTTGATTTAATCAGTACGTACTGATGATGTTCCTAAATCATCTGCAAGTCGAAGAACAATTGCTGAGGATCGGATTATCCCAGAGTATTCTTCCAAACGTTGCAATTCCTCTTGTGTTATAGGATTGTTAAGAAAGAAATAGGCATGCACCAGTACAAGGGGTGCGGATATTGAAACCCATGCATTTTCAATATACTCTTGCAAGGTTGGTGTGTATCCAGAATAGTACAACTTTGCCTCCTGTAAATAAGATTTACAAAGATCTGCCCACTGAACAATATTGATTTAAATATATATTAATGCCAGATCAAAATCAAAGAGAGATATATACTACCGTATTTTGAAAGTAAAATTATACTGAGTTAATAATTAATAGAAGTAATTAGTTAGAGAGATGAGATCAGTACTGAGTTTTTGAGGTACTTAATGATATGAAACTCCCGGTTCTTTAGAACGTCAAATGCCATCTCATTTATTGAATTATGAAGAGCAAGGAAACATAACTTCATGTAATCTGGTAGCCCATCCATTTCATTCATATCCCATCTGTATTCATGTATATAAATATATAGAACATTAATAAACAGAAAATTAATGAAACATATGTGCGTATATATATATATATATATATATCTAAATTCTCTTATCTAGAATCCTAAACAAACTTTTTGTCCAAAATTAATTATCATATTACCTGTAACAGGGCAATAATAGACGACATGTTATTAGTAATACGATGATCCCTGGACAATCTTGGGTAAGAAACTTTCTGCATATATATATATATATATATATCTATCTATGTGTGTGTGTGTGTATATATATACCAACCTTTGAACAGCATTTGTAAAGAGCTCCAGTTCATCCAAGGTACCATACAAATCATATATATCATCAATTGTTGTAATTAATGAAAGAATCCTTGTAGACATTCTCCTACAATATCCAAATTGAGGCTCTGATATCATTTCCATTGACCATAAGAAATTCTCAACCAACCTGTCCCTGGCAAAGCTCAATTTTGGTACCAGTCCAGTGTTGCTCCACCACCTTAATTGACATATATATATAGCAATGACTGAGGTGTATTACATATATATATATATATATATATGCATATATAATGAAAAATTAATTAATCAACCAAGAATTTAGATTAATTATCAATATTATAATTGAAACCTGTATGCATGTTTGAGATCTTCCTGGTGCGTTGACTGCACCATGTTGTAATCCAATTTCGCAAGCTCAAGTATAATAGGATTCATGTGTTTTGTGGTGTGATATACATCGATGAACCATCTGGTCTCCAATCTTGGCGTCCTCCAGTGGAGTGGAAGCTCTAATGCATGGGTTACTAAGATAGAAAGTTGTTCATTTTGGTCATCTAGCTTCTTATTTTGGATGTATTGTTTGAGATGTTTGGTGGTGAAATCTTTTGCTTCCTCCAAAGTACTTTCACCTTCTACTGAATGATATGAAGCTTCATACAGAGATAGCATTCCTTCTGTATCCTCACTTAAGCATGCCTTGAAAGTCCCTCCTTCCTTGAAACCATTAAAAACCTCTGCAAACAATTTTGATATAAATATCATTTTAATTAAAGTTATAAATTATATATATATAGTAATTTTCACATCAAGATAATCCATATTTTATAAAAAGCAGGGTATCCTAACTTGTCAAAATTGTATATATATATGTGTGTGTGTGTGTACATAATTATACGTACCTTGAGGAACCCAATAACCGTGTTGTCTTAGGAGCCTAAAATCAAGAGCTGTGGCGTATAAATTATTATTAATAATCTCGTTCCTCCATGCCTGAGTATTGTGCATGGCCTTCAAAATAGTGTGAATGTGATCCTGAAAGTGATAAGACAAGCCAAGTCTCTGCAATGTATCGATGAGATTGAGTTGAAGCAGAGGATCATCTACGGCCTCCTCAATTATCGCCCTTACTTGTTCCTTCGGCTCCTCCGCACGTTTACTGTATGTTTCTCCCTGAAGATACATACATACATATATATATATATATATACTCAAAACCATGCGTATTAATTCTTGATATATAAATACATATAATATTATATTATACCACGTAATTGTTTGATAGTGAGTGGATGTAATCAAAGTTCCAAATTGTGGGTTTGTAGTTCGCCGATCTTCGAGCAATATCCTTGGTAGTTTTCGGTGGTTGAAAGGCAGTTTTCATGGAGCATTGCTGATGTGCTTGAGCCAAAACTAGTCCAGTAGAAGAAGAAGTTGATTTTGAAATTGCAAGTGATGAGATATGCACACGAGGCATGGATATGGGAAGTGAAGCTACAAGGTGATTAGCCATTGAGAGAGAGAGAGATTATCTTTTTTCTTTTCTTTTCCTTGATCTCTTCGTAAAACCCAAAAAGAAAAAAAATTGAGACAGCTAAAAGAAATGTCTTGATCTCTTGGGTGTACATGATAATGATATACTTGGCCTTTTATAGGAGAAATATTACATGGAAGACATAATAACTTAATAGAACTTTTATGTATAAATTCAATAACCTATAATGATACATAATAACTAACTATAGTTGTTGCGTGTTTATCTTAAAGATTTGAAATTGAAATTTATTCAAAATGTTGTACATATAAAAGTTAAATTTTTTTCTTTTATATACCGCTTTGCCTCTCATCTGCTTTCATTTTTTTTTTTTTTTTTATAAAAGGTAAATGTTTCCACTTAAATTAACATAATCATATATTAATATACACAGTTGATATAATGCTTGCATTTTTTTCGGTAATAACAATGCTTGCATGTTTTAGATATTATTTCACTTTTCTTCTCCAAACTATACATTATTTCTTCTTCTTCTTCTTCTTTTTCCTAAATTGAAATACTAATTTAATGGAAAAAAATCACTTAATCATTGTATCATCACAAAACTTTTACTTGACACCTTTAATACTATCAGAAATTTTTTCCAAAAAATAAAAAGAAAAAAATTTCACATTTATTGTTACTATTTTTTTAATCAATTCTGTCTAATCAGTTAATGTGACTGATTAAAACGAACAAACATAAAGCTGCTTTCAATTTTTTTTTCCTTTTTTGGTAAATTTTAAAGTTGCTTTCAATATTGCTGTTTTTAATTGCTAAAGGGCATTAATCATTATTGGCGTGGCTAGGCATAGGACCGAGGCTGTATGAAGTACTCAAAAGTTTGGGTCCCATGTAAATAATTTTGGACACCAATTATTTTTGTTCATGTCGAGGGGGATTTAACTGGGAATTTTGTCGAGAAAGTAGTTCCTTAATTAGCTCCTAGGTCCCTGATTCAATAACATTCTTCTTTATTTGAAAAAATATATATGCATTGCACTTTCAATAAAAATCATTGAGCAACCACCACTTTCTTTTTTGTATTCATTCATCTTCTTCCATGTTTCAGTAATCATCAATTTTATATGTTCTCTAGCTTCACCTTCAGAAGCTCCAGCTTCATTCATGTAGCATTGGAACGATTTGGGAACATCACCTCAAGAGCATTGCTGACAAATGGATAACCTCTGGGTAGTCATCTACGGATTTCATGGCCTTCTCTGTTATGGGATTGGTGGCAGTGGCAAAAGCATGAACCAATATGACAGGTGTTGCCATGAAAATAGATGCGTTTTCTATATATTCTTTCAGGCTTGGCTTGTACCCCCTGTAATACCACTTTGCCTCTTGCAAATAAGCTTTACAAAGTCCTATCCACTGAACAATAATGTTCATTAATTTTTAAGATGAGATTGAGAGGGAGAGTGTATATATATATATATATATATAATAAATATACATAAGAGAATTATTAATGATAAAAATTGAAGCTAAATTGCGAATTGATGTGATGAGCAAGTTATAACATACCGAATTTTATTTGAGGAACTTAAGGATGTGGATCCCCCGTTCCTTAAACACAACAAATGGAATATCATTTACTGAGCGGCGAAGAGCAAGGAAGCATAGCTTCATGTAATCTGGTAGGTTGCATTAGCATCCCATAAAAATGAGAAAAAGAAAAAAATAAATTAAGGGCACGTTTGTTTTATAGATTAAATGGTGGAATAAAATACATATTCCTAAAATTTTGATTTTCTTTATTTGATTGGATTTTTAAATTTGTATTTCTCTTTCCTATCCAATCTCAGTTCCTCAAAATAAGGGATTTTCTATTCTTTTTAAAAAGCTTGGAATATGTATTTACTAAAATTAAAAAAAAAAAAAAAAAAGCTACTTTACAATTATTTTTTTTTATTTTTTTTTTTACGCTTGGATTTTTTTATGCTTTTTATTTTTTTTATTTTTTGCCATTTTTCTTGTCAATTTCTTTTTACTCAATGTTGGGCCAGTTTAGTTGAGCTTCTAAGAAGGTGAAAGCAGTTTTTGAAACTCAAAAACCGTTTTCGAAACTCAAAAACCATTTTCGAAAATATTTGAATAACTTTCAAATAATATTTTTAATTTTCAAAAGTGTTTCTAACCAAAGTCCATGAAAAATGACTATGTTAGAAAGCAGCTTTAAAAAAACAGAAGCAAAAACAAAAACAAAGCTATGCTAAATAGAGGCTTAAATTAAAATCCAACTATTCAATATAATATTATATTCATATTTCACGTGGCTTGTGAGTCCTAACAGTCCATTATTTGCTTTTTGAATTTTGTCACTTACGTTCATACAACCAAAATATTTTTGTTTTTATTTTTGCTTCTTCTAAAAAAAGTTATTCTTCTTTAATTTTGGTTAAAAATGCTTCTAAATACCAAAAGCACTTCCTAAAAATTATTCCGATGCTCCAAAAAATAGCTTTTGAGCCTTAATAGTTTTTGGGCTTTCCAAAAGTTATACCGAATAGAACAAATCTGATTTCATTTTGTTTTAGATTTTAAATTATCTGATCTGACTGTATTATGAACTTTCGTATATTAAACATTGGGCAGTGGCACAGTGGGCGATGGAGTGACATTGGCCAAAACCAGCTGCTTTTTCTCCATTGGTCAAAGTAATCACCCATTGAAAATTTAATTTACTTTTGAAGGGTTTGCATATGAACTTAAACCCATGAATAAATTATAATATTTACACACACACACACGCACGATGAGTAATATAATGATGATTTTTTTTTATTTTTTGATATGAAATGATAAATTGGACAAAATTCGTAATATTAAAAAAAAAATTTAAAAACGGCTTTGTGTATGCTTATAAAGATGCAATTCAACTAATGATTTAAAATTAAAAAATTGAGTTAACCTTTACCATTTATGCATTAATAACCATATTCCTAACACATCAAAAATTCATATATGATAACAAATTTAGTTGATTTGATAAATTGTTGGCCACACTAAGTCACAACATGATCAGCAATATGAACGTAATTAACAAATTTGTAATCACCATTCTAATTAAGGGGAATGGGATTTAAGAACAATGATAAAATGCGGTCTTTGGTCTCTGCCTCTTCAATACTATGTCCATCTCCAGAAAGGTACATGTACTGGGCTGTCCTACCAAGATGCATTGCTCTTTCAACAAAAATTTTGGAGAAATAAGAATTTGAATTTGTTGCTTTATATTCATTCATCTTCTTCCACGTTTGGTCAACCAAAAACCTTATGTGTTCCCGAGCATCAGCTTCAGAAGCACCAGTCTCCTTTATATAGCATTGGATTATTTTGGGAACATCACCTCTTTTTATCTCATACTGAAGCAAGCAAAAACAAAAACAAAAAACATTTTAAGAGAGATTGTTAATATATCTTATATATATAAAATAATAATAATTAAATTTAAGTAAAGTAGGAGAGTATCATGTTTGCGCTTACAGGTGATGTTTTTAGGTTATTTGCAAGTCTTAAGACAACTCCTGACCACTTGACAATATTGGGGTACTCAACCAAGGACTTGAGGACCTCTTCTTCTATGGGGTTGGTGGCTGTAGCATAAACATGAAGCAGTATAACAGGTGCTGATATTGAAATGCATGCATTTTCAATATATTCTTCCACCGTTGGTTTGTATCCACTGCAATACCACTTTGCCTCTTGCAAGTAAGCTTCACAAAGACCTGCCCACTAATTAGCCCACTAATTAAAGGATTTATACTCGGAAATAATATGAACTAAATGTAGACAATTCTAAAATTGCCAAAGTTAATTGATTATTATAGTTGAAGCAGATTTGATAATAATAATAATAATATATATATATATATATATATATATGCATATATACCATATTTTTAAGGAATTTAATGATGTAGATCCCCTGTTCCTTGAAGACATCAAAGGCAATCTCATTTATTGAATGGTGAAGAGCAAGGAAGCATAGCTTCATGTAATCGGGTAGATGATCTATTGCATTTACATCCCATCTGAAAACATATAAACAAATTGCAAAAGAAAAAAATAATAATAATAAGTTTTAGCCGTTTGAATCACATGTCAGGAATACACACACATACAAACCTTTCAACAGCGGTTGTAAAGAGCTCCAATTCATCCAAGGTACCGTAGACATCATATGTGTCATCAATTACAGTAATCATTGCATTAACAATGGCAGACATTCTCCTACAATATCCCAGCTCAGGTTCGAATGTCAATCCCACTGTCCATAAGAAGCTCACCATTACTCTGTCCCTCGCATAGCTTAAATTTTCCCCAAGCCGACTGTTCCTCCACCACCTACATATAACTCATATACATATACTATAATTTTGATTTGGACTTTGTAAAGCCTTTTGTGCATGAACATTTTTTTCAGCATTGATAAGCTAGGAAAGTTGGGGATCGAAAATTAAAATAAGATATATATATATATATATATATATTTGGTTGTGGCTATATAACCTGAAGACATATTTCAAATCTTCTTGGTAAACGGCTTGCAGCATGTTGAAATCCAATTTAGCAAGCTCAATCAGGATAGGATTAACCATGGATTGTTGGTTATCGCAAAGTTCGATGAACCACCTGGTTTCCAACCTAGGGACCCTCCAGTGCAGTGGAAGCTCCAAGGCATGGCTTACTTGTTTGGCAAGAAATTGATCTTTGTTGTTGATCTGTGTTTGCAAGTATTGTTTGAGATATTTGGTGGCGAAAGCTTTTGCTTCCTCCAAAATAGTTTCACCTTGTGTCAAATAATATGAAGCTTGGTATAAAGATAACATTCCTTCTGTATCCTTACTTAAGCATGCCTTGAACTTCCCTGTTTCGTCCTTGAAAACGTTGAAAACCTCTGTGCATTGAAATGGTAAGTAAGTTTCTACAAATTACTTTATGGTCTTAAAAGTAATGATATATATATCCATGTTGTCTTAGAAGCCTAAACTGAAGAGCAGTGGCATATAAATTGTTGTCCAAAATCTTCCATGCCTCCTCGGTAGTATTGTGTATGGTCTTCAAAATAGTCTGAATTTGATCGGCAAAGTGATAAGACAAACCAAGCCTCTGCAACATATCGATGAGTTGGAGTTGAATTAAAGGATCATCATCTGCAGCCACTTCAACCATCACTCTCACTTGCTCCTTCAGCTTATTCGCACGTCTCTCGCATGATTGTCCCTGTTAATTTGCAATAATTAGTTAATTAGTTAGTATTATCAGCAAATCAAAAACCATCATCATAATTATGCAAAAACACTAGTACTACTAAACTAGCTAATTAGTTTATACAGTATAGTCGTTTCTTAATGACTGGATGTGATCAAAGTTCCAAATTGCGGGTTTATAGTCTACGGATCGCCGACCACCAATATTAGTGGTGTCTGGTCCGAAAGCAGTTTTGGTTGCAGTGGTCGTGCTTTGCTGGGCATGGACGACAACTCTGGATTTTGCAAGTGAGATTGGAGGCATACAAGGTTGTAATCTAGTACTAAAAGCACTATTGCACAAAGGGAGGGAAAATGCAGAAAGGTGATGAGCCATTTGGAGAGTTTTGATGGACTATTCTTCCTGCCTGCGGCCTTGCTTTTTCACATATTCTATTGGATTTATATATGATAAGCCTATATATAGATTGACATGGATGTCTGTCTACGGTGCTTTTTCATTTAGAAAACATATCAAAAAAGAAATTTTAAAAAAAAAAATCCCTAGTAAAAAAAATTACTACTAATGCATATTAATTAACATAGAATCGTGAATCAAAAAAGCGTAAGGAGAATTCTAAACTCGAGATGATGAGATATAATTAATTCACTGATTAGATGACAGTAGATCCCCATTAAATTGTCACTTGCCTTTTATAGAACTCCAAGCCTCTTATCTTTTTAATAAAATATCAAGAATATTTACCCATTTTTTTGATTAGTTGTGGATAATATTTTATTGGGTCTTTTGCTTTGTGGGTATATATATATATATATATTAATTTTATGATCCGAATTTAAATTCTTCTCATCTCCAATATAAGAGACAAAGTTGATTGGGCTTAACTTAAAATAATTCAATCTAATTCTAACTTATAGAACAAAATTCGCCCACAGAATAAGAAGAAAAAAATTGTCAAAATGAAAAAGAACAAAATTATGATCCAATAATACTACAATTAATTTGTTTATTTAATTTTTAATAATTATTGCATTTATCTATCCATTTTTTCTTTTTGGGGCATAAATTTATTCTTGCATTTAGGTTATAATAATATTTTTTTTGGTTTTTAAATTATAATAATTTGTTAAACATTAAAGTATTAGTACAATAAGTGGTAACACAAATTTGATTATACAAATAACAAATCTAGTTTTTTAGAAAAAAAAAATATTATATATAATATTAAAAACTAGTTAAAATGAAATTGAAATTAGATATACGGACATGGCTTGATATTTATACCATTTTGATTATCCATATTTTTAGTAAAAGCAATTCACCAAAAATGATAATGATAATAATAATAATAATAATAATAAAGAAAAACAAATCTAATCATACAGATCTCACTGGGCCGAATTTCGTTGCACGAGATAGACATTAATATGAAAGTTATCAGTCCCAGCCAAAATATTATGCCATTTTCAATTTTTTTTTTTAATTATCTTAATTTATCCTCATTATCTGAAATTCGTTGCATGAGATAGATATTGATCTGAAAGTTATCTGTTCCTGCAAAATATTATGCCATTTTCAAAATATTCTTTTTATTTAAATTATCTTAATTTATCCTCATTATCTTATATGAACTGAGTGGTAGAGTAATCTTCCATAGCTAAAAAGTTGAGGAAGAAAAACAAAGATCAACCTACTCTCAAAATGAAAGGTGATACCTACTAAAGGCGGCAAGCTTCATCTACTTGCAGCCGTTTTCAACTCTTTGTTTACCGAGGCTCTTCTGGTCAAGTCCTTCAAAAGTCCACTCGATTTTATATGTTAAAACCTTTAATTTATAATCATAGGGATATAGCAAATAATTGTGTGGCTTTCATTTTTAGAGTCCACGTTAGAAAATATTATTGCTAACCAGTGGAACACTTTGAGGTTCACTCATCTATTTTTCTTTTTTTTTTTTGGTATATTGAAAATTTTTTCCATGAAAAAATATTTATCTATATTTAATAGGCTATATTAATTTTTCAATTGATAACATAATAATAGTTTATATTTGAGTAATATTATATGCACCAACTAATTTATCAAGTTATTCATTAAATATACATATGCTATTATTTAATAGATTAATATATTAATATAATTTAAAAATAAATAAATTAACTTTTAAAAAAATAAATATAATTAAATATAATTTAATCATATAATAACATATACATATTTAATAAATAACTTGATAAATTAGTTAGTCCCGTTAATATTATGTTTTTACATTTACGTTTGAGAATGTTTTGGACAAATAAAAAAAATACTATATATCTATACAATATACATCAGTAATTTTCTTGTCTACTGTTATCTCTCATGCCACCAATTATTGTCTGTTGTAATTTTAATTGCTGAGATCTTTTACACTATCATCATCCAGACAATGCCAAAAACGTCTGTCGATACTTTTATGAACAATATCTAAAGGAATCCAAGATTCAATGTTAAGCACGTGGATAGTCAAAAGCACCTGGATAGTCAAAAGGCTATTGTTTACTTTATATATTACCCCACAAATATTGGTTCAGTGACTGACATTATATAATAGAAAACATTATTTTATTTCTATAAAAAAAAAAAAATCTCAATATTTTTCATTCCACTTTTTTAAAAGATTTTTCGTTTAAAATTTATTTTATAAAATCTAATTTATATTCTAAATTAATATCATAAAATTTATATTTAAATAGCATAAATTAATAACTATTAAAATATTATATATTAAATTAATTATAATTTAAATACTGAGCGTTAAATAGTATAAACATAATTTTATAAAATGATTATAAAAAATACATGAAAACTATAAATATTAAAAAATTGATAATCTATTTAGAAACATAAAAAATATATCATACGATATATCTAGTACTGCTAAGTAATGTATAGTATTCTAATATACCACTAGATAATAAAAGGAAAATAAATTTATTGGATGAATCGACCTCACAATCTTTAACATCCTAAAGGTAAAGTGGCAATACAAAATTGTGGGATAAGCCTATTTTACGATTTTTATTGTACAAAATGTATCGTGACAATAATAAAATTGTAGGATGATCCCATCTCACGATCTTTAGCATATTGTAGAAATCGTGGTAAACCTCCGTGCTATTATATAAATACTAAACCAAACTACTAGTATTATATGATACATCAATTAAAAACAAAAGTACAATATTTTCAAAATCTTATTTTCCACTTTTCCAACAATATTGTACTAGGAAGCATAATTTAATATTCAAATTTAACTATGTATTTAAATACTTCAAAAATTGCAAATCATCCTTTCCTGCAAAAATATAAATACCAATAGTGAAATATATATATATATATATATATATATATATATATATATATATATTATGAATCATTTTTAAGGATTTAAAAATATAAAACATTTAAACATTTTTTAAAATATATAATTTTCAATCTGCTTTCTCAAATAAATTATTTCTTAAAATGACTAAAATATCGATATAATTATCAAAATATTTTAATATGAATATTCACAAGTTCATTATAAACTCATTAGAATTTGAAACCATTACAAATGTTATAAAAAATAACGTAAAATGATAACACATATACTTAAAAGTCAGTAATTTATATATGCATAAAATAAAGATTTAAATGAACCCTTATATATATATATATATAATATCCAAACCATATATATTGTATTAATATATCCAAATTTATTTAAAAATATAATCACTCACTGATATTGCTGATGCTCACTTATGCTCATTCGCAAGGTCGTCTTCAAGTTCAATACGAGTGCTTATAATATATATTATTTACAAAAACATTAGTGTATACCTAAAACCGTTTCTTATCATGACACCAAAATTTCAAAAAAATATATATCTAAAAAAGTAAAAACAAAAATTAGAGCTGTTGAGTATTGGTACTTGAAAAACCTGCAAAAAGATTTGTTTAAAAATATATAGCTGTTCATAAAAGTAAGGAAAAAAAATTAAAAGAAATGTAACTAAGAAATATTGTATAGATGCTTAATTAGCTATTTAAAAATGTTAATATATATATATATATATATATATATTTCCCCCCTTTTTTTATCATCAATTTTTATTTTTATTTTTTTCTTAAAGCTGGTCACTCAAAGTACCATAAAGATGGGGAACAAAATTTTAGTCTTCATGTTTGTTTTATTTTGTCAATTAACACCAGCTATATGTCTAATACTAATTAATGCATGTAAATTAGTTCATCATCATTTCGATCATCTTTCGTATGAGGTCGTTGGACGGAAAAGTTCTTTAAGATGTTAATTTGGTGGTGAAAATATATCTTTTGCTTCCTCCAAATTAAGTACTTTCACCTTCTATCAAATGGTGTGTATATGAGCTTGGCATTCACATAGAGATAGGATAGCATGCATTCCGTATATCAAACTGCGGGTTTGGTACTGCAGCAGGTTCATATATGATTGGTGGTACTGGTAGTATGCACATGATTTAGCGTTTGGTACCGACTACTGGTTCATATTTGATTGGTAGTTTTAATATGGATTGCTGATGGAATATATATTTGTCTACTTGCCTTTTGGAATCTACATATTGCCTTCTATAGCCCTAATCCGAGTCTCTCATCTTTTTATATATATCCAATGAAATATCTCTTGTGGCTGGTGATAGTGATACTATGTATAAAGGTGCTTGGACACTATTTTGATATATTTGCATACATTATTGGCTAGCCCTGCTCCGCGAATATGAACTTGGGGACCCGAAAAAAGAAAAAACTTTGAATTCAATTATTTTAAATAAATTAAATCGAATGCTCTTATTTGCAGTAAAAAACAGGTTTAGCCACTAACATGTTTTTTTCACTTTAAAGTGCGAACTTAGAGCAGCCTGATTTGATATGAGTCACATCAGCCACTAACATGTTTTTTTCATTACATTATTATTTTCTATTATTTGGTTGTCTGTCCCTTGCTTACTTTTAAATGCCAGATATATCCTTTCCTTTTTTACACTGGCGGATTCACCAAGGGAGGCGGGCGGCAAGCGACCCCTTCAATTTATTTTTTATTTTTAAAAAACTTTTATATCTTTTCCCTTTCTTTCTTGTAATACCATTAGTGCCCCTTTCATTTTCATTTTTATTTTAAAAAGGTTATGTCAAGTTCCTTTTTATTACATTATTTTTTATTAAAAAATTATTTTATTTTCTTCTGATTATTCATATCATTTGATTTGATGGGTTAGTTTTCAATTTAGTTAATATATTTAATAATTAAATTATTGTTTAAGTGTTTTTAAGTTATCTTTTGTTAATTTTATTTCTTCATTTCCTTTTTTTTTCAGATTTTTTTTAATTCTCTAATTTTATTCTGCCTCAAAAAGCTTGTTTGTTTTTCTATTAACAATTGTTTATGTGTTATTATTGAAGACAATAATTTAAGCTATTTACAAAAAAATAATTTATAGCTTAATATATAATGCCCCTCTCTATTTTTTTTTAAGATCCGTCAAAAAGAGTCGTTTCTTTTATTTCAAAAAACAGCACGTCTGGAAGAATCCAACAATTATTGGTACATGGCATGTTTAATAATTAATTAATTCTATGTGCATATTGTATATATTATGTACCCACTCATCATCATATTTTTTAATTCAACACCCCCAAATTACTTTCTATAATTAGTCTCTCTTAAAATTTTAAGTAATGAGAAGTTAACAGACAAACAAATTAAAATTTTCTCTAAAAGTCCAGATATGTATCCACCTTTAATTTCGACCAACTTAGCATTAGGGTAATCATATGGATGGGTCCTACATAAATAATATTACATGTTTAATAATAAATTATTTATTACACCATATCATTTATGCAATCGATTACATATAAAAGTTAAAGTTTTTCTTCTTATAGACCTCCTTACCTCCATCTATTTCTACTTCTTTTTTGGTAAAAGATAAATATTTCCACTTAAATTAACATACTTGTATAATATATATATATATAGTTGATATAACGCTTGCATCTTTTTTTGCTCTTTTTCTTTTCCATTCATCTTTTGCATGTACATGAAAGTGTAATATACTTGGCCTTTTATAGGAGTGATATTATGTGCAAGTAATAATTATGTACTGTCATTTATGTTACTTCCAAATCACCATATAGCTATATTCAATAATCTATAATAATATACAACGTTAACAATTATTGCTTGTTTATCTCCATGATTTAAGATTAAAATTTATTCAAGATTTTGCACATTTTTGTTGGATTATTTAATAATATATAGAAATGATTTAAGTCTGAGAGAAGTTAATAGACTAAATATATTAAAAATTTCTCCCAAAGGTCCAAATAAGTATCCACCTTTGATATCGTCCAACATAGCATTAGGGCAGCAACGAACTAAAGCATGTGGATGGATTCTAGATCAATATTATTATGTATCTATGATGAATGGCTTGTTACACCATACCATTTATATAATATTTACATATAAAATTTAAAGTTTGTCCTTTATAGACCTCCTTGCCTCTCACCTATTTCTACTCCCTTTTTTTTTTTTTTTTCACTTTCATTTGGTGAAAGATAAATATTTTCACTTAAGCTTAGTAGAAGAAACTTAACCATTACATCATCATAAAGCCTCTAACCTAATACCTTAAACACTATTAGGAGTTTTGATTAATATATAAATATATATATATATATATATATAAATTTTACATTTCTTATTACTTTATTTTTCATCAATTCAGACTAATCATTTTACATGATTAAGAAAAAAAGAAAAAAAAAGTCTAATTAGCTTTTAGTTTGCGACTCATTGAAATGAGAAATATAAAGTTGCTTTCAATTTTTTTTTTCCTTTTTCCGTAAATTCTAAAATAGCTTTCAATATTAATATTTTTTTATTTTGATAAGGGTTAATTGTACTTTAATACCGTGAGTTAATTGTACATTAATATTTAGTACATTAATAACCTAAGTACTAATGTACAATTAACTCATAAGTCAAATTTATTACAAATTAATCCACTAAAAGGGTTGATTTTGTTATAGATGAGTCAACATAATTTGTTTTTCAAGAAAAAAATTATTTTCTTTTAAAAATATATATATAGTTTTTTATTTTATGTTTTGAAAAATAAATCATGATATCCGCACGACATCAGCATACTTATATCATCTAACGGCAAAGTTAACATTGTTAGCCAATTTGATCGATTTGTAATAAATTTGAAATTTTATATTCAATTAGCGCAAGTTCAAACTTAGGGTTCAATACATGTAATTCTAAAATTTTAAGGTACTAATGTACAATTAAATTTTTTGAAAATATGTAAGAGGACATTAGAGCATCTTCATTGGTTCTGACTATTGTTAGATTTTTTTTTTTCCACATCAGAAAAATATACAGGCACTCAAAAAAAAATTCTCTAATATCAGTCTAAACACTATGTAAAGTTGATATAGTAAGAAAAAAATATAGACACTGCAAGATAACCATCTACTTATGAAGAGTTTGTCAGAAATTGTAAAGTTACTTTAGAATCAAAATTTTCTTTAAACAATAATTTTTTCAAAAAAGAAGAAACTTAATAAAATACATAAATAATTAATAGTTATAAATAACAATTTGCAAATTAGTATTTGAAAATAATTTTAAAATGAATTATACTTTTATGCTATTTAAATATAAACGATGTCAATTTATACTCTACATAAATAATAACCTATCTTCTTAGTTATTATTGGCATGGCTAGACCTTAACCATATGGATTGGATTGTCCAAAAGTTTGGGCACATTGAAAATACTTTTGGACACCAATTATTTTTGTTTATATTAAAGAGTATTTAACTTAGACTTGTGTTGAAAAAATTGTTTCTTTATATATTTTTTTTAAATGAACTATATTTTTATACTATTTAAATTTAAACAATATCAATTTTTATATATAAACAGTAAACTATATTTATAATTAAAGATATTTTTAATCATTATTGGCGTAGCTAGGCCAAGGCCATATGGATTTTTTATTTTATTTTATTTTATTTTTTAAGCTAAAAGCCGAGGCCATATGGATTGTCCAAAAGTTTGGGCCCCTTGTAAACATTTTGGACGCCAATTTCTCATGTTTATATGGAGTGGGGTTTAACTTGGATTTTTGTGTATATTGGTGGGGGGGAGAAGGCTCGTACACCATTGACCCCACCCACCACAGTGCGACTTGGCGGTTCTTAAGGCTCAATAGCATGCTTCGTAAAACGTGTGGCACGGTTAGCGTGCTTCGTTTTTGTGCCAAACGTGGATGGCTTTATTTAATACTGTTCATGGCTGTAGTACATGTTGCCAAAGGCCAAACATACCCTGCATGAGCATATGGGAAGTACTGAAACAAGTAGCTGATGATGGTGACTCTCCATTTATAGATGCATGGGAATCTTCTCCGCGTTCTCCAGTTCTTTATCCAACATGATAAAAATCTTATTTCATTGTAAAAGTAAGATTTCATTGTAAAAGTAATTATTTTTTTAAGAAGATAGCATCATATCCAAACGCAAGATAAGTTAAGCTGAGAATGGAAAAAAGGGATTAAAGATTCATGAGTTTTAGATGGAATATATATTTGACTGCTCTTGCCCTTTTGGAATATACTTTTTGCCTATAAAAACCTAACCCCGAGTCTCTCATTAATTTTTTTTTTTTTAATTTTCAGTGAAATATCTTAAATTTAAGTTGTAATAATATATATATATATATTTATATATATATATATATATATATTATGGCTGGTGATAATATTATGTATGAAGGTGCTTTGGACACCATCTTGATATACAAAGGGCTTCGTACTTGTTCAAGCAAAAAAACAGAAGGGTTCATACTTGAATACATTATTGGCGTACGGCTAGCGCTCCCCATGGAATATGTTCTTCTACATAATTATGAACTTGGGGACCCAATAAGAAAATAAAGTTTATTTTATTAACTTCCAATACAGTTTTTTTTTTATTTATTGCTATGCTCCCAGACACTTTTTGTCCTTTGGTAGACTTGAACTAGCGTTGTAAGCGTAAATAGCTATCACACTCATTGTGTACAAAATGAAATATGGAATACTCTAATATTCAGTAACAACTCATATAATAAAGAACGAAGCTGCCGAGCTCATTTGGTTGAGGTGGCCAAGACGTGCTGGGTTCAAGTCATGGGTGGGGTGCGCATAGGGAACAGAGAAAAAAAAAAAAAAAAAAGAAGAAGAGAAACTTATATAATAAAGGACAAAAAAAACAGCTCATATATAAGAAAGGTTTAGCCCTCCCTCCCGTCCCCACTTCAAAGTCTGAACTTAATTTAGACTATGTTGATTTGATTTGTTTCATCAGCTACTGACCTTTATTGTTTTGTATTCTTTGTTTGTTTGTCCTTTCATTTTTCAAATCGCATCTTTTATTTCAAACAAACAGCACTTCTGAAGAATCCCACACTTAATAATTAATTTAGAGTCTTAGACACAGTCTTTTGTGGGTGGTCTTGAACTCCATATCCATCCCCATATTGAGTTCATGTGCTCATGTACATCAGCTTCAAAAGCACCCGTTTTGCACATATAACATTGAATTGCTTTAGGAACATTGCCTCTTTTTAATTCATCCTGAAGTATATATACATAAAATAATGGTAGCAAGTTTAAATCAATCTAAAAGAATTTGGGTCGTTTTGACCTATTCACTTTAGAGTGCAGTAAATTTCGTGAGTGCATTTCTGATGCTCATGCGAGCACAACTTCCCACTTTCACAAGTGGTGGACCGGGAGCACAATTGATTTTTTCTGATTTCATAGCTAGATCATCAACCCAATCCAATAATGATGATGAAATAAAAAGCATTTAAAATAACTATTGTTTATTTATTCTCGTTGGAGTAATTAGTAAACAAAACAAAAAATTATTCTAAAGCATATATAATTTACTCTCTGAAAGTGTAAATATTTAGTTAATTAAGAGGAATGGGATTGAAGAACAATGATAAGACTCGGTCTTTGGTTTCCTTCTCCTCAATACCATGTCCATCTCCATAAAGATACATATACTGAGCCGTCCTTCCAAGATGCATTGCCCTTTCAATAAAAATCTTTGAGAAACCACCACTTTCTTTTTTGTATCTATTCATCTTCTTCCATGTCTCACTAATCATCAATTTTATGTGTTCCCTGGCTTCACCTTCAGAAGCTCCAGTTTCGTTCATGTAACATTGGATCGATTTGGGAACATCACCTCTTTGCATTTCATACTGATCAGAAAAAAATAATAATTAAAATTAATATTATATATAAAAGGTTAATTAACTAAAATTCATATATATATATATATATATATACATATATATGCTTACAGGTGATGTTCCAAGATCATCAGCAAGTCTCAAGAGCATTGCTGACAAATGGATAACCTCTGGGTATTCATCCATGGATTTCATGGCCTCCTCTGTTATGGGGTTAGTGGCTGTGGCAAAAGCATGAACCAGTATGACAGGCGTTGCTATGGACATACATGCGTTTTCAATATATTCTTCCAGGCTTGGCTTGTACCCGCTGTAATACCACTTTGCCTCTTGCAAATAAGCTTTACAAAGACCTATCCACTGAACAATAATGTTCATTAATTTTTATGATGAGATTGAGAGGGAGAATATTTATATATAATACAATTATATATATAAGAGAATTATTAATGATAAAAATTGAAGTTAAATTGTGAATTGATGCGATGAGCAAGTTAAAACATACCGTATTTTTGAGGAACTTAAGGATGTAGATCCCCTGTTCCTTAAAGACATCAAAGGCAATCTCATTTACTGAGTGGTGAAGAGCAAGGAAGCATAGCTTCATGTAATCAGGTAAGTGATCTATTGCATTCACATCCCACCTGCTCATATAACATATGAAATAAATCAAAAGAAATTCAAACGTTGGTTTTGATGGCCAGTCATCAATTCATCATCATCATCATCCTTAAAAAATAAAATAAATAACAAAAGCCTCTATGTCATTGTCAGGTATATGTAAAGGATAATTATAAGGAAGTACCAATATCCTGTACCAACCTTTGCACAGCATCCGTAAAAAGCTCAAGTTCCTCCAAGGTACCGTAGACATCATATGTATCATCAATGACAGTAATCATTGCATTAACAATGGCAGACAGTTTCCTACAATATCCCAGCTCTGGCTCGAATGTTACTCCCACCGTCCACAAGAAGCTCACCATCATTCTATCTCTCGCATAGCTTAAATTCTCCACAAGTTTACTGTTTTTCCACCACCTATATGTTGTAATTCAAAGATCCATTATTTTGTAATTTCTATAATTTTATTCTTTTGGACTTTAATTAATTTGTGCATATATATATACATTAATTTTTGACAAAACTTAATAAAGAACATTTTTGTGTATATGGCCTCGTATGCATATTCAGTCAGATTACCTACCTGAAGGCATATTTCATATCCTCTTGGTAAATGGATTGCAGGATGTTGAAATCCAATTTAGCAAGCTCAATCAAGAAGGGATTCATGCCTTGTTTCTTTTCATAAACTTGAATGAACCACCTGGTCTCGAACCTTGGGACCCTCCAGTGCAGTGGAAGCTCCAATGCATGGCTGATAAGTTGGGACAGAGTTTGATCCTTGTTCGGTCTTTGCATGTATTCTTGGAGATGTTTGGTTGCAAAATCTTTCGCCTCCTCCAAAATATCTTCACCTTGTATCAAATAGTATGAAGCTTGGTACAAAGCCAGCATTCCCTCTGTATCCTCACCTAAACTTGCCTTGAAATTCCCTGTCTTGTCCTTGAAACCATTGAAAACCTCTGCATACATATAATATATATGTTTAATTACTTGAAACGGTAAGTTTCATTTCTCTAAATTATATTGTTAACTTAAAAGTAGTAAAATAATACGCATATAGGCATACCTTGAGGTAACCAATAGCCGTGTTGTCTAAGCAGCCTCAATTGAAGAGCCGTGGCATATAAATTATTATTCATCATGTCCTTGTTTTTATTGGTGTACATAATATTGTTGAACATGTCCTTCAATATACTCTGAATTTGATCCTCAAAGTGATAAGACACACCAAGCTTTTGCAACATGTCGATGAGCTCCAATTGAGCTAAACAATCCGCCTCCTGAAGCATCACTCTCACTTCTTCCTTGAGCATATCCACAAGTCTAGCATATGGTTCTCCCTGTTATAAGTTATATTAATGATAATATCAAATTTAAATATTACTGATCGACAAGAAAAATATTCTAATTAATTAAAATAATACGTGAAAATCAAAATTAATAAAAGCATGGAATTAACATATTAATTACCGCGTAATCGCTGCTCAGTGACTGGATGTGATCAAAGTTCCAAATTGCTGGTTTATAGTCTCCAGATCGTCGAGCAATGTCAGGGTCTGATTTGTAGATAGTAGTACTAGTATTGGCACTAGTACTAGTAGTGCTAATTTGCTTTGCACGAACAACTAGTCTAGTAGTTGTTGATTTTGGTAGTGAGATCGGAGGCATAGATGTTCTTAATCTAGTGAAATTGCATATAGGGACTGAAGCAAGGAGGGGATAAGCCATTGAGAGAGTTTGACAAAAAGAGAGATTTTTGGGTTCCTTGTTTTTTTATTCTATTCTTTTCGGGTTTTTACTACTTGATGGTAAAAGTGATGAAATAATTGCCATTTTATACACCTCCGAGGCTCTCGTCTTTCCAGTTAAAATATATATATATATATATATATTGTCAAAGTAACATGATCATCGTGCTTAATTAATTTAGTATTTTTATATATATATAAATTGCTTTTGGAAATTAACTCATAATAATAATTAATAAATAAATAAATAAACACGTATTGTAAAGTTAACATGATCACATGCTTAACCGGTTGATATAAATAAAAGATGCCAGGCTACCGACAGGAATATCGTCTTGTGCATTTAAAAATGGGAAATGGTAGATTTGCCATATCAGTAACCCTCCTTTTTTTTTTTGTTTTTTTAATAAAAGAAAGTAGTATTAGTTGGATTTTCAATATATATACTCTTTGGCGCTACATATTAGAGTCCGACGACTCCACTGGCCGCTAAATAAAAATATCCCACCGATTAATTGATTTCTACCTTTAAACACTATCATTGTGCACATGACAGATTATGGCCAAATGGCGTTGCATCCATCATTAAAGCATGAATGAATGTTTCCACTTACACTATATTTTAATTAATAAATACAACTCCTTTAAAACATGCACATTAAGAGTTAATAACAATATCAGCAATTTTTTAAATTTTTTTAATGAATAATTTACATTAATGTATAAAAAAAAATAATTATAGATTCCAAATATCAAAAATAGAGAATTATTGTAGTTGTAAATTGAAATTTTTGTAAAATATTAAAAAAAAAAATCTCAGCATTTCCATAAAATATTATTAATAGATTTTATATATTCGAAATATCAAAAGTGGAGAATTATTGAAATTGTAAATAGGATATTATTGTAATTTAAAAAGGAAAAAATCTCGGCATTTTCATAAAATATTATTATTAGTAGATATAAAAAGATCATGCAATTCATGCCAATATCATAAACCCGTTTCATAAGCATACGCACTCAGATTGGCAGAATCCGTGACCCTTAGTCTTTTTCTTTTTTTCTTATTTTCTGCCCCAAAAAAAAAAAAAAACTTTTTTTCATTGGAACCATGTACACGTAATTACTCCAAAATATACTTGGAAATTTGTACTAATGCATGTACCTTGATAAAATTTTTATAAATTTTTGGCTAATCAATCAATCTAGCAAGCGGTGGCGATCACCCTTTCACCCATTGTCCAAGATTCCCCGCCGCCGTGGGAGTACGTGCCTGTCTCAGTCCCACCCAAGCATCATTGACTTGGTCAGCCTTTACCTGACCAAACAACTAATGCTACGCAGCCTCATCCAACAGCGCCTTTTTGGCTCTTCGGCAGATTCCCACGCGTTAAGCACCCGTTCGCCACTTTGTTCTCTACTGTTTGATTAAGCTTTGAGATTTGGGTCTCTCTCTCTTTCTCCCTAGTTTCATAATTCGTTCATGTTTTTCGAATGAAAAATGTGACAAAAATCGGAAGGTACAATAATCATCATAAGATAAAATTTATACAATAACTTTCTAGTCCACGTGATCTAATACATCTCATCAAACTCCTTGCATTAGAAGAAGAATGAAAAACCTGCAAGTCCATTCTATTATATATCTGAAGATTGTGACTCTGCCGTCGTTTATTAAAATTACTGCCAACCACACACGGCTGGACTTAATTGCGTTCCATTATTCAACAAACACCCATACCAATATATTTAATTAATACAATGGGATAATTTATTTACATTGAAGAGCCAATGTTTGATTTTCCTTCAAAGCTGTGATTTCTTTTGTTGTTGTTGTTTTCCAGCGGAACCTTAAAAGAGGAAATTGTTATGGAGAGAAGTAATTCATAAAGTTTTGCTGTTCCTTGTTTATGATATATACACACACACACACCCATATATATATATATATATATATTTGATAGAACCTAGCCTACAATGGTCGATTCAGTTCCTAATAAGACCATCGATTAATATAATTAACATGTGTTTTGCAACCGATATCTTGTAGTTCCTAACCTACTGCTTTCTTTTTTTTTTTTACTGGGAAAAAATGAAGATCAGAATCTGGGTCATAAAGGACCACGATTTCTGTTTAAGTAAAAAGAGCCACTGCAATTTTCTAATTGGTTGGAAAATGAATATTATTTCTTTTTTTCTTTTTTTCTTTTTGGCTGTACATGTACATTCAACTCTGTTCTATCCTCTTATCTAAAACGAAACAAAACAAATTCACTGCCAAAAATTCTATACCAGGACCAACATCCTCCAATATCCTGCTCAATCCATATCACAAAGCTTGTACTCTGATGACTTTAAGATGGTGTTATCTTGTTTCTGAGTCTGATATGATACCTTGAGTCGGTCCTTTGTCTCTATCTTTTCCACAATTTTTCTTCCTTTTTCTTTGACTTTCTTTTTTTTTCTTTCCTTTTTTGGTTCTTCTGAGAGAATTTTTTACAAATTATTATACTCTAACTTCAACTACATCACCATCTTTGAGCTTTGTATTGGGTAAGACAAGCTGACCATTAACCAAAACCAGCTTACCTTCAAGTCCTACTCTTCTTGCAGCATCTGCAGCAGTGCTACCAGCCTCCAACCTCATTATCTCACCATGGGGCCAGCATACAATCACTACCTCCCCAAGTACTATGGAACCATATGATTTTCCACCAAGGCTTGCTTCTGAGTGTAGCTGTTCCTCCCATCTTAACATTGTCCTCAACAAACGCACCTGCAATTTGAAAGCCAACGTTAGCGCCTATGACAGCTCTGTGGTTCAAGTCTCAAGAAAACCAACATTCCAGACTTCCAATGACAACAAACAACTTTAGATGTACAATAGAGCTCATTTTTAACCATATGTGTGCGTGTATAAGTGATGGGAACATGCTGATGTTTCATCAATTTCTTTTTTACGCCCCCTTGCCTTTGTTTCAGTCAGAGCTTTGATAAGCACAAAAAAAAAAAAAAAAAAAAACACCATCTACTTTCTAATATAGCATTTTGTCAAGACTGACAAATTGTCTCATATTTTGGAACAAGTCATTTTCCAGAAAATATGTCGGTTTCATTTTGTGGCAAAAATAAATAACTAAATAATAACATCAGGAAAGAAAGCAAAACTTGGTTGCCAGTGAACTGTCTCCTAATTGATTTGTAATAATGACTACCATCAAATATTTATTAGAATCTCTAAAACTTTGATTGCTTTCTCGTTACCATCCATGTGTACTGTGATCCTGACCTATATATATGTCATAACTATTTTTGAAGGGGAAAGAAATCCATATCATATACTAGACTAAAGATAGAGTACCAACTAATTTTCTCACAGTTGATTAGTTAACAGAAGCAAAATTTAAGCAAGAGAATCAGATAAGCCCAAAATATTTCGAAATGGTTTTAAGTGATGATTTGACTAAAGAGCACAGGCATACCTTATTATTGATGCTAGTTTCCATGGAAGTTAACGCAGCCGAGTTTAATCTTGGCCGTCTAGTAATAAAATCAAGCTGTCTGCCCTCGAAAACAGCTGATACAACAGCCCAATATTCTGATTCTTCTTGGTCAGTCAAATCAATGACCTGAATGAAGGTTGGCAGTAGACGCCCAAACTGATCTTGCTGCAAGGGAAAAACCAAAATAAAGAGAATCTTAATTATTTTCTTCAGGAAAGTGCAACTAGAAGTTTGCTTGTGATGCTAATGTGAACGTAGTTGCTTAAAATGTTAAACAACTTGTGTCCCTACTCATAATTCAGATAATAATTAGAAGCAAATGAAAGCCGAGACATGGAAATCCGAGAAACTAGTTTAATCACATAAAAACTTAGCATGGCACAGCAATACATATTGAAATAGCAACATCTTATCTTTCATCTGGAAATACATGTAAGACATACCTTGTGGTACATGCCATCTCGACAAAGTGTATACTTCTCTAGGCAAGTGCACCAATCCCCATGTCCTGGTTCACACCACCATTCATCCGAAACCTGGAATGCAAAATTGGAACCACAAAGGTAATTTAATTCACTATATTAAATGAACATGTGCCAAAGTAGAAAACTAGAGAGTTGGTCCAGACACCATGAACAACTTGTGAAAGAATAACAGGATAACATGGCATTTCATACTCTTTGATTAAAAGGTGGCTGTCAATTTGAGTGTTTTAACCTTGCAAATCAAGAAAGTTCCAAGCTTATACATTCTTTCCTGTAGTTTCAGGAAAATAACATCAAAGTTCAACCCAAATTAAAATCAATACTAAAGGTTCCCCATAACTCTCATAGATTCTTATTCGTGACAGCCATGTACATCATAAACCAAGTGCAGCAAATTGAGTATCAGATTGTAAATTTTCAGTGAACGCATTTTTAGATGCTGAACCTCTCATTGTAATCAAAGTTCCAAGACACCAAAAGAAAATCAGGTCAACCTTTTTGTATAATCTTGCATAAGCTTCCCATCGCTTCATCTGAAAAGAAGATCTTCTATCAGCAACTGATTCAGAAGCTGGAAGTACAAAGCTAACAGCGACAAGCAATTCCCTTCCATCCTTTTCTACCCTGAAAATTCAACTCTGATGTATATGTTAGTAGTTATTAAGGTTATAATGGAATATATTTACATTAGACATGAATTAGTTACATACCTAACAATAACAGCAGCAAGCAGATGACTTCCTTCAACTCTGAGAACTGGATGTCCTGTTTTCAACAAACTGTACTTCTGCAAGAAGTCACCCTCTATAGTATTTTGATCCTCTATCTCTTTGGATAGATAGGAAGACACCTCTATTTCAGATTCATCTATGCTGCTTATGGAAGACAGTACATTTCCATTTTCTTTATAAAGCCAATGCGCTGCTAGTCCATGTTCAGCATATTCATGCATCCTCTAAAAATAAGAAGCTATAGAAATTAGATCAATTGCTAGTACTAACAAGAAACTGCACATGTTTATAACTGGAATAAGATAGGAACCTGTGTTCTTATTTGAACTTCCAAAGGTGATCCTTCAGAACCTTGTACTGCAGTGTGCAGAGACTGCAAACAGGAATTCGACATAAAGGCTCACAAAAGATTAAAAATATAAGATTAGACCTACATAAAGTTCAAAGTGGGCGTTATTTCCAGTGGCTTAAGGCTATTAGACAGTGTTAGTTGGTCAAACTACCAGACATCAAGAATATTAAACCTGATTTAAAGGTAGACTTTATGATTCCATATTTTTGTAATTTAATTTATATTTATTAGCTTTTTTTCTCTGATTATATCCCAAGTTTTTTTTTTTTTTTTTACCATACCCCCTCTCCTTTATTTTTCTCGTCTCTCATTTTGGAAAATCTAGATCATTGTCATTATTAGACCTCTGCTGCTTACCACTAAACTGGCTATACTTGAGACATTTACGGTTTTTTATACTTGGCAAATCTCACAAATTGAGTTTTATACAATTACTTGTGCAGTATCTGTATATCCAAGGGATTAAGATTTTAATGGACGATGTAAAATAATTTAATTGACGGTGAGTTCCAAGATCTTCCAAAGAATATTTGAATTATGGAATATAATGTAGATTTTCAAGTGTCAGTATCTATCTTGTCTGCTTTAAAACATAAATGAAAATCCAATAGCAAGAAAATTATATTAGCAATTTTTCTTTCATAGTAAACATTAATGAAAGCCTAACCTGGTAGCCACTGGGTTTTGGATTGACAATGTAATCATCAAATTCACCATCAATAGGGGTCCAAAGTCTGCACAAAAAATAACATTACATCTGTTAATATGACTTGTTTGACTTGATATTCATGGTGGATATACAAATGAGGAAAAGAGTTAGGGTTGTGTGCTGGACTTGATATTCATAGTGGATCTACAAATGAGAGAAAATGTAAATATATGTTGTGTTTGCTTGACATGCATAGGTGAATTCATTTTCTAACATCTTAAAATTTTGAAATTCATAGTAAGTTTAAGAACTAAGATCGACTGGTGAAATGAACTTTATTACAGAAATAAAATATACTTGTTATTTTGAACAACTTACTTAATACATATGATTTAAAACAAATATATCTCCACATAGCCAACACTAGCAAACATCAACCTGTTATTTTTCATCCTGCTCAAAAATTTCTTTGCAATAATTTTGTGGTAATGATTATTTTATCAATACATTAAATTAAAGGGAGTTTCACATTTTCCACTATTGAATTTGTTTGGTTGCATATGATATAAAATGATGATAAGTTCATTTGACTTACTTGTGTACAATGTCAAGAAGACTGTAGCAGCACTGAACAGCAGGTCCATGCAAAGTTCCATTCTTGTCGCCAACGACTACCCTTAGCGCACGGGCATCATATATTTGATCAATGCTTACATCCTTCCGTTTCATCTACACAAAGAAAAGATGAAATCATAAAATGTAACGGTCATGAAATTTTGATAAGGGGCACGCCTGTCAATTTTTGAAACTATGGAGATAAAATTATTTGAAACGCATATTTAATACAAATAAAAACAACAGAACTCAGTACAATACCATACAATGCACTTGAAAAATAAGCATATTTGCAGACAATAAAATTATATGAAACAAATTGTAGCCCAACATGGCTCCAATGAACTGTGTAACATGGTTCTGGCAGTATTAGTATAATCAAACATCCTTCTAGGCGCACAAGAGAATAAAAAAATAATAATAACAAATCATAAAGGCAAGAAACCAATTGGAGATTGCGTACAAAATTTTTTAATAAATATTAAATCAATGCTTTGGCGTACCATTTCATAACATTTGGAACAATTTTGACACAATTATGCACCGAATTATGTTTTAGAACACCATTTCACAATGTCAATACCTTGCTATAGATGCTATACAAACTTTTTAGTCGGCTGGACAAAGTTACCTCCATCCCTGGTACATAACTGCAAGCAGACAAGGGGAGGGGGGCCAAACCTTTAGCAACAGTCAAACTTACTATAGTTGCCAGCATCCATTGCATTAGATGTATAAGACAAGATAATAGATGCATACAACTGTTATATTCAGTTCAGAATTTATATGCAGTAGAGGAGTAACTGAAAGCAGGACTTACGAAGTTGACACAATCAACTCCCGCTCAAGTGCTTCCTCACACTCTATCAGAGATGCCAAAGCAATTGCAGCATCTCGCACAACCTTGGGGCTTGTTTGGGTCTCCAAACCTTTTCTAAGACTGTTAAGAAAGTTGGTCCTTTTACTCCGATCCAACAAGACATCAAATGGCACTACCGCTTCCAACAGATTCTGAAAGAAAAAAATAGACGAAATATCCAAAAATAAGCACTGGCTTTCCAATTAACTGCCTTTTCAATTCTGAACTCCATTCTTTCAGTAGCAAGTTTTTCCAACCATCTCGCACCCCCTAAATTCTGCAGTCCTCAAAAATCTAATTGTAATGTCAACCAAAGCATCTTAGTTACAGGTAATAGCACCATTGGAAGTCAATAGATGACCATGCCAGATTCTTCATTTAAACCAATTGCAATGCAACATAACTACAACTTCAAGCATGATCATTCTGCAACCACCTTTTCTAAAGAAATGCAAGCCATGACAAACTTTTTCTGAAGCAGGTTTTCACCCATATATTTAGAAAGCAGAAGATAAAGAATTACCTTCATGCTTGTGACATCTTCATCAATTGCCACCAATCCCTCATAGTCAAAAAAGGAGCTCTTATCATTTAAAGGGAGGAAGTTGGCTTTTGCACAGATTTTCTTTGTACTTCCTTCTCTGCTGCTCGTGCTCCACATGAAAGCTAGATCAGCCCTCATTTTCTGAAATATTTGAGGCTGCATATGATTTGTAAAAGACATATAATCAAAAAATGACACCAGCCTTCTTAAACAACAATGGCATCAAACTTGGAACCAGTAGTTCTCAACCAATCAAAGTTCCAACTCATACAAGATCAACTTTAAGTTCTAAAAACCTTAAATGTTAATTCCAGAAAGTAGGTGCTCAATACTTCAACCGGACTTGTGCATTACGACAATATATTATTTGAAATTTTACAAATGCATAGCCCACTTTGTACCCACGTCAAAATCTAAATGTGCAATATTTATGCTTTATTGTTTACCTTTTCTTATTTATTCATTTCATTCCTTCCTCTCAAATACTCTCATGCTATATTTTCTTCATGAAGTATAATCCACAAAATTTATTTTCTAAGTAGATGTATTATCTATTCTTCTTTGAGTTTTGTATGTGCTAGATATTAAAACAAAAGTTTGCTGCATTTAAATGCCATATGCACTAGCTTTTGTGATGGTTGTTCAATTGAAAATAGCTTTGTTCTGAAATTGCACTACCAGAATGAAAATCGCCAAGTCTTAAGATGAAGCTAGACTTGCATGTGTTCAGATACAATATAAAGCAAAAGCACAGAGACTAGCTAAAAAATTCAATTAATAAAAGAGAAGGAAAATATTCATTTTGCAGTCTTATGACAAGGAAAAAACAGAGAAACCAAAAAAAAAAAAAAAATATATATATATATATATATATATGTATAAATAAGAGGCTATGGATCAAAATCAGACATAATTATATATCTTGCTTCCGAACCATGGTGAAAGATCAGACCTGAAGAACAGCAAAGCACAGATCTTCCAGTTCAGCTTTCAATGCCCACAAGCCTAATCTGGAGGCAAGTGAACACCAAACAACTAGAGTCTCCTTTGCAACAGCCTGGGCTTTTAGCAATGGCAAAGCATAACTGTGAAAATATCAATATTTAGGGCATTACCCATCTGCTCGTACTAAGAACCTAAATTTTCAATGTACAAAAAGAATAAAAAGATAAATTGCAAAAAAGTCATAAATTTCCCCCTCTTGTCCAACTAAAGTAACCAACCAAACAACACTAACAAATACAAATAGAAGAGGCACAATGCATAATCCAGAAAATAATCATTCCACATTAAGGAATTAATAAACATGAGATATGAATGAATTGACCACTCTTAGAAGAAAAGATAATAAAATATCCAAAGTTGAGAATTAAATACATGGTTCTCATGTTGTGAAGACGATCAGCAAGCTTGATAAGCACCACGCGTGGATCATCAACCATGCCCAGCAGCATAACTCGTAAATTGTTTGCCTAATATATGAATAAAGCAATTACGAGAAATAGAATAAGGAAGCAGCTAAACACTGCTGGCCTTATGATCATCTACAAGACTATTCATAGTATGGAATCTGGACAGTTATTATTGAATCTCGAAAATAAGTTACATACCTCCTCATGCCCAAGGGTTTCCCGGCTCACATTTACCCTGCGATGTCTCCGTAAGAGCTGCAAAACATTAAACATATTAGCCATAGCCCATAGTATAGAATGAACAGAGAAGTAAGTGGGGAAAAGTTAAACACAGTAGCCATAATATAACAAAACTAAAAATTGTCATAAGCTGTTCGTGTTACCTGATTTATATAACTCAACCTGGAAACTCCGGCTACCAACTTAGCCACATCATGCCCAAACTGTTCTTCCACACTATGCAAACTTTCACATGTATCATCAATCACATCATGGAGAATTCCAGCCACAACTGTTTCAATAGCCTGCAACAAACTTAAAATTGATGAAATTAAAGGAACAGAAATTTTTATTTTTTTATTATTTTTTTTTTTGGGACATGCTTGACATACTGAAATTTTGCTCCAACTTCATGGAGAAGAAGAAAATAAATTTTATCAACAGGTCAGTCAACTTGAAAATAATGAAAGTGTGAAGTACCAAAATTACAAAGGCTCGGTATTGGAATTCATAACGAATAACTACAGACAATTTCTAGTTATTGTTTAGCGTAGAGATGGACTATCCCTGCGAATGAAACATAACTTCTGAAAGATCACAATAGGTGATTGATGAATTGAGCCAGAAATTCTGAAAAATGCGGGAAGGCAAAAGATTACTTTTTTGCCACTGGAAGGAACCAACATGGCCAAGATTCTCCCCGTTTGGATACAATGCGTTAAGTAAGGGTCTCCAGTTTTGCGTAGTTGGCCGTGGTGGGCTTTTTTAGCAAATGCGATAGCCTTTTGCACCTGCCTTCACAGATAACAGAATAGAGTTGTTTCAGAGGCATCGATCAAACACTTAATATACTCTGCACAATCTGTAGCCGCCAAAAGCTGTTAATAATAATAATAATAATAATAATAATAATAATAATAATAATGGCATATATACCTCCGGTTCACCAAATATGGAATATCCAGTTACATCTACTCCCTCCACTATAAGAGAACCTGCAACATTTTTGAATCATACGTATTACTCTAATAATCAAGAAAGAGAAACGTTTCTTTTTTTTTTTTTTTTTTTTTTCCTAATTTTCTTCGCCTCCGCTTCACTAGCTCGTTTCAATCAAACTATTACTACTAGAATAAGAAGGAAAACGAGTTTCGTTCTTCGCCTTGGCTCTACTAGCTTTCGCAATTCGTATTCTCACAAACCACAAAACACTCTCGAACGAAATGGAATTAGACTTTGTCAAATCTAATATACTCAGACGCGATTCGTTAAAGACTAAGAAATTCAAAGAAAACGAAGAAGCACACAGACCAAACACAGCGAGAGAGAGAGAGAGAGAGAGAGGAGAGGCAAAAGAAAAAGAAAGAGACCTGGTTGCTCGTCTAGTTTGGGCCACAAGAAATCGACCTTAGTGGAGAGACAAGCACCGGAGGCAATGGCGACGGCAGTAACAGCGACTTGAGTGATGGTGGAGGTGACGGCGCCGTGGAGGGTGGTGGAACCGGAGGAGGCTGCGGCGGCGATGACGTTGGTGGAGGTGAAGACGGAGCTGAGGGAGGAGGAGACGGCGAATTTGGGAGCAATCTGGTCGAGAATGCATCGAAATTTGGGAGAGCAGTTGCGGAAGTGATGGCGGTGGAATTTGTGAGCCAACATTGAGGATTCGGAGGAGGTGGTGGTGGTGGGTGGTTGGCATGAGAGCATGTTTTCTCTCCCTTTTCCTCCGTCGAATTTTGGAATCTTTTTGGTGGTTACTCTGTGGTGGTTAAATTCATTTTTTATTTTTTATTTTTTATTTTTTTTTAAATATGCATTTAAAAAAAAAAAATTCCCTAGTAATGATTATTTGCATGATTTGTGTTGTTATGAATGAGAGTGAGACAGAGAGTTGGAATATGTGTGGTCAGGGGAACTGATGACTAGGATCTTGATGGAGAAAAATAACCGTTGGATTAGATTTTTTCGGCTGAGAACAAAATATAATCAGGAACGAAAAAACAAAAAATCGTCTGCTCTCGTTGAGAGTCGAACTCAAGACCTCCCGCTTACTAAACGGGTGCTCTAACCAACTGAGCTACAAGAGCTTCGATTCGACAGTTTTGGGAAAGCACTTTATTTTTTCACTGGTTGTAAGAATCACGCTCACGCACTCTCACTTATGTTGCCGCGCTTGAAGATTCGAGTAGCAAAGGCATTGTATACGAGGGGGGATTTTCCAGATGTCAGCGTGGGAATTGCAACTTTTTGAGCTCACAAATCTTTCCCAAGGTTTCAGTACAGCACTCTTGATTGTAACTCGCAACAAATCAAAATAACGCCTATGCCAAAATAATCTCCTGTTTATTTCATTCAAACCATGTCCACTTATATTCTTAGCTCCAGTCCATAAATTCCTGACTTCAGGTAGAAATAAACATATCTCAAAACACTTTCTACACCCCCGTATGACTTTTTTGCAAATGTATTTTGCTGAAGACAAAGTACATGTTGTTTCTTTAGTATTGCTATAAAAGAGAGAGAGAGAGAGAGAGAGAGAGAGAGAGAGAGAGAGAGTATATCAATCGTCTCCATAATGTAAGAATATATGCAAAGGGTGTGCTGCAAAAGATCCAAAACATACATAATTCCAGCGTGCGATCTATATATTCATTTATGGGACAACCTGCTCATCTTCAATATACATGGGAGGAGGAAGTTACAATTTTTGAGTGCCAAGTATGACCTGGGTTAAGCACCTACTAAACTTCATTAGCTTTTAAGACAAATCCAAGATAACCAGAAAAAAAAAAAAAAAAAAAAAAAAAAAAAAAAAAAAAAATTTGATCATAGTACAGGGCTTTAAATGTGCAGAAGGACAATCCTGAAGCTCTGTAAGCCCTATCGTCCCAGACAAACCTGCACAACAAAATACAAACAGAAGTAAATGATGGTTTGCCATTTTCTGGAGGTAAACAGGAAGGTGGCGACGGATAGGTAATTAACCTGACAGTTAAAAGGAGGAGGTGCCCACTGAGGAGTATCCAGCAGCTTTCATTTCTTTAAGCGTTCCAGCTAACCAGTCCAAACCCTCATAAAGGCCATCTCCCCGAAGTGCACAAGTCCCTTGTATGTGCCATTTTCTGTTCTTCAGATCAAAGAGACCCAGCCCTTCACATACTTCCATCGGTGTCATTGCTCCTTTCTGGTTTCAAGAAGGAAACAAAAAAATTACATAGTTAAAATTACTAGTGCCTAAAGGACAACTAACTTATTGTGACTCAGATGAATTTACAACTATGAAATGGGAAGCTACCAGAAAACTATAAAAGAAAAAAATAAAAAATAAAAAATAAAAATAAAAAGAGGCAACTACGAAAGGTGAAGCCTGCAAATTTTTGGAGTACGACAACACTTCTTTGTTTGACTCCCATCCCTCCTAGCTTTAAAAGTTATACATATTTCACATCTATGTAACATGCATCCCACTTACCGGTAGAAGAAAATTAAACATATGTCAAACTTACATAAAGAGTTGGCAAGGAAAATATGGAAACCAAAGGATTTCATTGGTACCTGATAAATCTAATTTTATCAAAAATTAATTTTGCTGTACACATGGAGATATAGATGCAGTTGCCTTTATACCATAACACTTTTAAAAGTTAATTTTATATCTTACATAAACTACTTTTAGATTTTGGAACATGCCAGCTGAACCCACAACAGTCATAGCCGCTTGATTCATTTAAAACTGCTTTGTTTTATGAAGCAATTTACATAACAATTCCAAATGGTTTATCATCTATGAAAACTTTAAATAAGTCACTTCACATAAACAGACCAATAACAAAAACCCTAAAACACACAAATATAATAGACCATAGACCCTAAACTGCAGTTTCACATACTTCATCGAATTACATATCCAATGGTTATGCACCATCAGTTGGACTTCTAGCCCAAAATAAAGGCTTCCTATTGAACGTCAACTTACACTAAAGTAGTTTACAATCTCGTTTCAATAAACTAGTAATGCCAAGAGAGTAATATCACTTGGAAATCAGATACAATCAAATTATTATACTATTAGAAATGTTAATCATGAAAACATAGTTTGGAGTGCTTAGAAAACCACTTTTGTAGAAAAAAACACTTCCTGCAAAAGCATTTCTAAACGGACTCCAAGTGTTTTGTGTTCTTGTTTAATATACATAGCTTGTTCTACTTCCTAATTACTTAAGCTCTTAGCAATGACAACAAAATACCAGAGCAACATACCATGTCCTGTTTATTAGCAAACACTAAGATGACACTGTTGAGCATAAACGGATCACGGATGATAGCCTGAAAGAGAAAGCCAAGCTAAGTGAGAAACAATTAACCACATGCTTCAAATTTTAAATTACATTCCTTTCTAAAGACACAACCTGAAATTCTGCCTTTGCTTTCCCAATTCTCTCTCTGTCCAAGGAATCAACAACATAAATCTGCACAGAAAAGGCTATCAATACAGATATAATTTCATCCTCTGTACACTGGATAAAAAAGTGCTGCCATCAACCATAGATCAGACAAGGCAGAAGAAAAGGATACAGAAGGCACAAGCAAGAAACAATATGGACAAGTGACTGGAAATAATCATAATCTAGCCAACAAGACCACAGAAACTGTAGCTTACCAGTCCATCTGTATTATTAAAGTAATGCCTCCAGAGTGGCCTTAGTTTCTCTTGCCCACCAACATCCCAAACTGTGAATATAACATTTTTATACTGAACTTTCTCCACATTGAAACCTGTAAAAGACATAGAAATCCATTACAGCAAAGTTCACAGAATAACAATATATCTAAGCCTTTTAAAACACTAGGAAAAATAAAACCTAAACCTAAACGTAATGCGTGGGAGTATACATAAACACGACAGCACAAGTCACACACACGCAAACCATGCTATTATTTAATAAACATCAGTTACTTTCAGAATCTGGCTAGCTAAATAGTAATCTACGACGACAGCTAACAAATATATGTTAAAGCACTTGTTGGTATCAGAAACGAAATCAAAAAGCAAATATCAGGTAAGCTCGCATTACCCCCCAAAAAAAAAAAAAAGGAAAGAAAGACTGTCTAAAAGAGAATTTAGGCCCTAGGGAATCCCAATAATCCAAAGATAAATCAAATGTCAGCCTTGGAAGACCGGTATATGCTAAATAGTGCATCAAACAATAGTAGGATAGTCAACCAAACAAAGAAAATTGTAAAACCATGCCCAATTTTCATCAACAAGTAATTTCCAAAAACCAAAATGACCTACCAATTGTAGGGACAGTCGACAAAACTTCTCCAATGTGAAGCTTGTACAGGATAGTTGTTTTACCAGCTGCATCCAGGCCCAGCATAACAACCTAAGCCGTGTCCAAAGTAAAAAAAAATTAAAAATAAGAAGAGCACAAGCACATCAATTGAAGTAATTACGACACACATGTCTTAAATTTAAGCAAATAATATACAATTCCAAGCATTAGAAATTATTTAAAGCAATTTAATAATTGTTCATAACTACAAAGTAATGGTTCCTAAGCATATACGCGTGTGTTTGCTAAGTTCTATGAGGCTGAGTTTATCAAGGACATAGAATGTCCAATTGGGCATGTAATTTGATAGAATTCGTTTTAGTTCAACAAAGGCTCACAGTTCTCTAGCTCAGCAATAAATACCCATTTGTATATAGTATCCCAAAGAACAAAGACAGTTGAAACTAAACATAATAAAATGCCAGGCAAGATACTAGCAAAACTAAAGGAAACAGCTTAAAAAAATAATGAAAAAAAAAATTATAATCATGGAGAAAATGCCTAATAAATATGTTTGAAGTAAAGCAGGAAAAACTCAATTTGTAGAACAGAAGCCTTTTTTCTTTTTTTTTTCTTTTTTTTTGGCTGTGAAATTATATATGTTTATGTCGCTTGCGATAGTAATCGCCCACATTTATGAACAAATAGCATATAGAAGATAATCATCACATATAAATCATTTTATGATTCGATAAAGACCCCAATTTATAAATTTGGAAATAAAAACATGCATGAAATTGAAAGGAAAACGAAAGACTATCAAAAAGAAAATAATGATAATATTTTTATCAGAAAAGTAATAATAATAATAATAATAAGAGAGAAAGAGAGGTATACTCGCATCTCACTGTTGCCGAAGAAGGTATCGAAGAGCTTGCGAAAAGCTTGACCCATAATGTTTGTATAATAATATGATAATTAGCTTCCCTTTGATACTTTGTGCGGGTCTCAGAAATTTTTTACGAGCTCATCGGCTATACACGGAAACCTGGTGGATCGATTTTCAAAGAGAGAGAGAGAGAGAGAGAGAGAGAGAAAGAGAGGAAGAAAGTTCTGAGAAATAAAACAGAAAGAAAGGTCGCGTTTTCTCCTTTTCTTCGATTTCCAAGCTCTTTCTCGGTGGTGGAATCCTGATGATGCTTTATGGAAGAGAATTTTCCAAGAAACCTTTTTGCCTTTAGATATATATATATTTAAGAAAATTAAAAAATAAATTAATAAAACACTCTCCAAATTGAAATAGGAGTAAAAGTCTCTTATGAAGAATTTCTTATTTAATTCTTGATCGAAATAGAATATTCTTCGTTTCTCTTCTTAGTATATTTAAATAAGTAAAAAATTAGGACAGTATATATTGACCAAAAAACAGTTTGCGTCAATATTTGCTAATTTTACAAAAGTTCTTTATAAAATTCATCCTGCTATCTTTCATATATTTGAGATTTCTTACTATATTTTATTATTGTTGGCAGACATTACTTAATACTCTTCATAATTTTCTTTAATAAAGCAAAAAAAAAAAAAAAAGTTAAAAAATGTTTATTGAATTTATATATAATTGATATGTAATAATATTAAAAAGAAAATTTTTATTATATTTTTTCGTAAGTGAAAATAGTTCCCCAAAAAAAAAAAAGTGCGAAAAAAATTCACCCAAGAAGTGAAATAGGCGGAAAATGTTAGCAAAAGGGAAAGTGGAAAATAGTAGTAGGCACATAATGGGCTTTATGGATCCAGAAAGACGGAAAGCATTGGGGAACAAAGCCCAAGTGATAAGTTGGAATCTGTATCCAACTAGGCAACTGTTGTGCAACCTTCAAACGGCCCAAGAGGTCATGTCACAACTCACAACTCACAACTCACAACTCAGAATCACGTGTATCAATGATCACACATGCACAAAAAGTCGGTAAAAGAGAAAAAAACAAAACGTACCTTATCACCTACAGTGATTCAAAAGGCAACAAGTCGTTCATAATCAACCACACCACCCCTCAATTTATTTTCCTAATTGACTTATATGGTTATTGACTGAGATATGTAAAAAATTAAAAATTAAAAAAATAAAAATGAGAAAGGAAAAACAATAATTGCGGGTATGTGGCAGCGCCTGATTGGTTGGATACATAGATTCAATAGTTTGAGTATGGGAAGAACTACCAGCCTGTAGAGCTGGGTACGGAGTCATGAATGGATGGGTGTATGGAACGTTTGGGCATTGGGGAGTAAGAAAAGTGAGTTGTTCTGGTTAAGTCTTTCTTTTTTTTTTATTTTATAAATTTGGGTTGATGAATTGGGTTGGTAAGTCTATTTATTTTTGGTTGATGAAGGGGGTTGGTAAGTCTGTTCAACGCCTGTCCTTATTTTATGACTAACGGTTGAAAAGTACACCATGAAATTTTTGCTGTACTATATGATAATACAGATACGTAACACCTTGCTCAGCCACAACTACTTTTACCAGTGATTAGTAACGAGCTTTTAAACACAACCCCCATTCCCATGGCGCACAAGTACAAGAACCCACTGTATTGTTGTTGTGTTCATTTCAGTTCGATATATATCTGGAAATTGAAACCCAATTAGAAGGGGTGCACTAGAGCAAACATATTTTGGCCAAAAAAAAAAAGAAAAAGAAATTGTTAAGGAAATTCCACCATAACCATGATCAACCAGACCCAAGAGCCCAAAATTCAACACCATGTAGCGGTGCTAGCCTTCCCTTTTGGCACCCACGCTGCTCCTCTGCTTTCCATAGTGAGGCGCCTAGCAGCTGCTGTGCCTCCCAATAATACCACTGTTTTCTCCTTCTTCAACACCTGCCACTCCAACAGCTCCATCTTCTCCTCCGCAGCACCTAATGACAACATAAAGCCGTACAACGTCTCCGATGGGGTGCCGGAAGGATATCAGTTCCAGGGAAAGCCCCAGGAGAAGATAGAGTTATTCGTCAAGGCGGCCCCGCAGAGCTTTCGGGAGGCTTTCGATGTGGCAGTGAGGGAGACTGGGAAGGAGGTGACATGTTTGCTCACCGACGCTTTTTTTTGGTTTGCGGCGGATATGGCTCAAGAGATGAGAGTGCCTTGGCTTTCCTTTTGGACCGCCGGACCAACCTCTCTATCTGCTCATCTCTACACCGATCTTATTAGAAGCACCCTTACTCTTCCGGATGCAAATTATGGTAAAAATGGAAAAAAAAAAAAATAAAAGCATTTTTCCTTTTCTTTTTTTTCTTTTTTTTAATGTTTTTCGGAGGCTAAAAGCAATCGAACGTTATATTAAATATATGCATGCAGGTCCGCCAAGCAATGCAAAACAGAAGCTGGAATTCATCCCGGGATTATCCAAAGTTGAGGTTCAGGATTTGCCGGAGGGAATTGTGTTTGGGAACTTGGATTCCATATTCCCTAGCATGCTTCATCAAATGGGACAGGTTCTACCTCGAGCAACCTTAGTTTTCATAAACTCCTTTGAGGAACTAGATACAACCATAACACAAGATTTGAAGTCCAAGCTGAAGAAATTCCTCAACGTTGGACCCTTAAACCTGGCATCACCGCCACCGCCATCTGCGGATGTCAACGGTTGCATTCCATGGCTGGAGAAGCAGAAAGCTTCGTCCGTGGCTTACATAAGCTTTGGTTCAGTCATGGTTCCTCCACCAGAGGAGCTCGTGGCGATTGCGGAAGCGTTACAAGGAAGCGGAGTTCCATTCATATGGTCCCTCAGAGAAAACTCATGGACGCATTTGCCAAAGGGGTTCGTGGAGGAGAGGGCAAAGAAGCTACAACAAGGAATGGTGGTTTCATGGGCTCCCCAGACGGAGATTCTGTCTCACGGAGCTGTGGGAGTTTTCGTCACGCACTGTGGATGGAACTCCTTGTTGGAAAGCATTGAAGGTGGAGTCCCCATGATTTGTAGGCCATCCTTCGGGGACCAAAGGCTGAATGCAAGGATGGTACAGGATGGGTGGGAAATCGGTGTGGGACTTGAAGAAGGTGGAGGAGAGGTCACGTTCACAAGAGATGCGGTATTGAAAAGTTTGGATCTGGTTTTAAATCAAGAAAGAGGGAAAAGGATGAGGGAGAGGATTAAGGCACTAAACCAACTTGCAAAACAGGCAGTTGGTCCCAAAGGAAGCTCTGCGGACAACTTCAAAACATTGTTTGACGATATAACAAGCCCACCTGTGCAAACACACAGACATGATTGACAACATTTCCCCAACTCCAATTGACTCCTTTAGAATAGTTTTTTTAAGCCCGAGTTCCTGGGATTTTTATTTTCTTTCTTGCAGATTTCTTTTTCTCACTCTCCTGGCTGCATGCTAATAAAAAGCCTTCTGCCAAAAGAAACGAACTGTACCCCTAATAAGCCATTTTTGCTCAAACCATACAACAATCTGTCTTCACCCGTTCATGGAAAATTGCACAATTTTTTCCCAATTTGTACTACACCAACTGAAGCATTACAACAATCATTGCATTCACAAAGGTGTCATTTTCAGTGATCAACTCTCAATCTATAATAATAATTAAATCATTGTAGACCAAAGTAACAAATAGAAAATTCCACTAAACGCAAAACAGGGCAGCAATGAAAAACAATTGAAACCCATATATTGAACACAATAACAGTACATGGATCTTACTTGATTGTTTATGGGGTAAAACAAAAAGAAAAAATAAACGCCCTACACCAAAGCATTAAAACGCAACCCATTCTATGAATATTAAACCAAAAAAATAAAAAATAAAAAAAAGGGAGAAGGAAACTTTGCACAACCCAGCAAGGTTAGTATACATTACCGCCTAAAGATGAATCATCAATACTCAAAATGAGTCATTTAACAGAGTCTGAATCCTATCTGTCGAGCACAAATATCAACTGGATCCAGAAAAAACCATACTAAATGACTCGATATGTTTCCTAAATCAGCACTAAATACTCTACACCCATCCAATAGACATAAGCGGTACCCACCAAGCAGATAAACCATTGTGCCATGGATGCCTTTGTGATTGATTAACTAGTTTCAGCTAAAGAAAATTCTGGGAAAAGAACAGAAACTAAGTAGAGGTAAGAAAAAATGTTGCATCTGCTCACATCCATCCAAAGTTTGGAGAATGAATCAAGGGCACCCATCGCAGCTCCACTGTATCCATTGAAATTAGCTTCCACATTTATATTAGTGACCTATGAGTCCAACATTTCATCTTGTATCTCATTTGGAGCAATAAGACCTGGAATAGAGAGCATTCTTTGCCGCTCTCTTTCTCTCTGAGCAGCAGCCTCCTCAGCATAAAGATCTTTGTTGTCCTGCATAAGTTTTGAGCAATTATACACCATCAAAGAGAGCAATGTGATATGCAAGCCACAAATTTTGATTATAATGGGTAGTGTCACCCATCTGATTACAAGCAATCCTGATAATTCACCCATGAATTACATGTAA
Source organism: Ziziphus jujuba (assembly GCF_031755915.1). Classification (NCBI taxonomy): domain Eukaryota; kingdom Viridiplantae; phylum Streptophyta; class Magnoliopsida; order Rosales; family Rhamnaceae; genus Ziziphus; species Ziziphus jujuba. The sequence goes on from NC_083386.1 coordinate 29,984,891, forward strand.
TCCCACAGTGAATTACTGAAACTACATGTAATCTGGCGGGCAACATGGCAAAATAATTAAAAAAATAAAATAAAACATAGCAGAACTGTAAAAGCCATTTATTTCATGCACACTTCCAAAGCTGGTCAACAAGACACCATAACACAAACACGTCATTGCTTTCCAATTACAAAATGATAGTACAACACCAAGATAGAAAGTTAAGACATTGCACCAGAAAATCCAGAGACAGAATGTAAAGATCAATAATCCATGGATGTTCCTCACTGCAAGTAAATTTGGATACTAAGCCATTTTACCTGTGCTGAAAATTCTTTAGATTGCACAAGAAAATCCCTTATATGATTTTTAAATGTGGAGAGGTCATTTCTCGACTCAAAAAGTCCATTCACAAATTGAGTGACCTGAAAAAGCATTTGAATTAGCCAGAAAAAGCATTTGAATTAGCCATACTTGTGGCGTTTGGTAGGTTGAGGGCAAGGATGAAAACGAGAGGAAGCAGAAAATTATTATAATCATACCTCTGCTGCAGTCATGTTGGGAAACGACGTACTCAAGAGTTTTATAGTGTATTCCCGAACAAAGATTGCATTACTTGGATAAGGATAAGGAACAGTTGTAACATCCCATAACGGCTCCGTCAACAAACCAGTTTCTACCTGAAAATACATAGATGGCTTAAGCTATGTTCCCCAAACTCAATCGAGGAAAAAAAAAAAAAAATTTAAAAATAAAAACAAAATTAAAAGAAAAGAAAATTAGCAAGACATATACCAGACAAAACAAATGTTGAAGCACCAAGACATGCAACTTGAATCCAGGCTTATGAAAAGTGTCCGTCAAGACAGCAAATATTTCTTGCTCAATTGTCAAAAAGTACGTACGGTAGAATTGATTACAGAACTCAGAATTCTGCCAATTTACCCACAAAACTATTAGCATTTAAAATGCAATAACACATCAGAAATTAAGAAAGAATACAGTAGTAGTATAAGCACCTGAAAGTTCTTCAGCATTTCCAACAATAGGTTTAATCCAGTTTCAGCAATATTTCTCTCTGTGTGCCGAAACGCCCAGATAATTGAATCCATCACAAGCTTTAGTTGCTGAAAATGACATTAACAAGGTATCAAAGTATATGCAAAAGACATTAAAACGCATCAAATATCGAAGAAATCAAAATAACTACTCCAGAAACAGAAAGTATGGGCAACTAATCAAGCCACCAATTCGAGCACTAAATTTAGATGAAGATGAAAATTACATAACATAACAGACCTGACTTGATAAACGAATCAAGGCAGGAAAACAATGTGTGGCAATAGCACGAAGTAATGAAAAGAACTTTAGACGATGCTCAGGATAGTCTTCAAAATTTTTGGTAATCATCTGCAGGGAAAAATAATTTGAAAGGTTAGCAAACAAATTAGTCTTGGTTTAAAATCATTCTACTCCTCGTTATACAACAAACCACAAAGGCCCACACACCTATTGAAAATGCATCAGAATGGAAAAAACAATTATAATGGGTGCTGCAGACCACACACCAAAAGCCTCATATTGTAAATAAGGCTTTACTTACAGTTCTGAACAATTTATTTCCAACAAATTTACTAAGATCCTTAAATTAAAATGTGATTCTTCCAAACACAGCTATAGAAGTATTCTCCAGATATCAATATAACATTACACTAGACAGTGCCATCATAAAACAGCCAACATCCTCACCTCCAACGTGCACTGAAAAACAGCTTCAAATATGCGAGGCACATCTTCTATCATTGCACCCTTGTACCTAAAACAAACCCAGGGGAATATATTATAAACTGACGAGGCATTGGCATGGAAGAATATATTTTCTACATAAGAAAAGAAATGAAGGAAGTCCTTCATGATTGTGGAAGGAAGAAAAGAACTAAACAAGAGAAATTCTATGAACTAAAGACCAAATTCAGGGAAGGCAGATTTCAGCTCACTGCAGACAACATAATGAAAAAACAGCATACTTATTTATTATTGTGGCAAACAAGGACAAAACTTCAGATTCTCTAGCATCAGGCAGATTCCTAGCATAGTCTCCGAGAACAGGATCCATCATTGGAGGCACAAATTGTTTGCCTATTTGGGGTTGATCTTCTGCTTTGTCCAAAAAAGTCTCGATCAGCTTCAGAGTCTCCCTCTTAACTGACCTGTTTCAAGAGCAAAGCTAAGATGTTTCACATAACTAGTTTTGCATAGGATGTATGTCTAAACTTGTAGGGAATTCCATAATGATCTAACCGTAAAAGTTTCACGTAGGATGTTTTAGATGCAAAGGGACCCCCTTCTGCAATGCTGTTAGAAATAAGCTCGCTGTACATTCTGTTTAAAATTAAAAGAGCAATATTACTTTCAAAATCTCAAAAATATATATATATATATATATATATATATATATTTTATATAGTACCCAAAAAAATAAAAAATAATAAAAGATATAATTCAACATAAAATTTAAATCTCATGACTTAAAATGGCATACCTGTACACGTTAAGCATGTCCAGAAAGATCAATGAGATTTGGGGTAAGAAATATGTACCAAGAGAACTGGCAACACTTGTATTTGTCTGCACATAATAAATATTTGCATTATGCAACTAACCTATGAAGCAGTAACAATAAAGAAATAATACCAAACATACAAAGTGCAAGCTAAAATAATTAAGTAGGTAGCAGATTTCTTACTAAAGTAAAAGAACAATCATTTTAATGTGAAACTAATAGGAGAATTTTGTCTACTACAAGTAGTCATATAGTTACCACTACAAACAAAGCAGCAAGCATAGGAAACACATGCCATCTTTATATTAAAAACCCATATTCCCTAACTGAAACAACATATAATTATCGAGTGGTCAAGAATAAGGAAGTGTTACCACAACCCACGTATTAATCTCAATATGGAGACAAAAGTTTACATACGAGATCAGGCACATTTGAAATAGGGCAACCAAATATAACCATTTCAAAACCCTCCAAGTATCTCAATTCAAGAGAACGCCCGCAGAGTGAGAGAAAGCAACACAGGAAAACTCATACAGCAAGTAAAATTTTGGGAGATTTCACAAGCAGTCTTGATATGAAAACCAAACCTGCAATATGTTCAGCACAGTCCGTATCACCTCTTGATCCTTCAAGAAATCAACACTTAAACGTGCCTGTCCTATAATTTCAGCCCATTTCTGAATAACAAAAATAAGATATGCAAGTTAGTATCATCATTCCCCCAAATGTGCTTGCCTTGTGCGTGCATATATAGGGTAAATATATAAGAGACAGAAACAGTTGCACTAATTCAATCATCCGAAAACAAGCAATCCAAGTTCTTAAAAAATAAATAAATAAATAAAGAGGAATGAAAAGACACCTGATTAGGAAGCTCCATTAACCTCTGAAGATACTCATCCCTCTTCTGAGGATCAGATTCTGCTTGAATCATATGGCCAACCTAGAAAAAACAAACCACAATTATAATACAGAATTTAATTGTTACCAGTTACAGTATCCTCATCCAACAACAAAGAAACATTATAGACGTACAGATTCATAAAACGTATGAATCTGGTGAGGCTCTAGATCTGCAACAGTTGTTGGAAGGCCTGATAGAAGTTCAGATACAAATGGTTCATTTTCTCCAACCTGAAATTAACAGAAACCAAATGTGAATTCACAAACATGCCAAAGCCTGCATCTTTTTTATGTTAGTCATACCTATATGCATCATACGTTCTTTTGCTAAACTATGAATGTCAATATTTACCAAGTGGAAAGACGATAGGTGCCAATCTAAACAGCAGAATTCAAGAAAGATAGGGGCCAATCTAAAGAGCAGAATTCATAAAGTAAATGTTAACCTGTACAATAACAAATTTGCGCTTGCACTTCTGGACAATTTTCAGGAATGTGTCACATGCCATATCCTGAAATGCATGCATAAAACAGATTATAATAAAATTTGAATAATAAATTACAAAATATAAGAAAACCTGTACACAAGATCAGCCTTCTAATTAGGGCCAATAACATAATAATTTTGTTAATGAATTAAATAATATATATTACCTGAACTCCAGGATGTGTTTCATGCATGAACTCAAACAATTTATTAACAACAGTCTTCAGGAACTTCCAATGTGCTCTTAAAAACCTTGGGTACTGTCCAACAACATACCTGGGAAAAAATTTGATCAGAAACATTTACTAATATTAGAATAAATGAAAGGAATATAACGTATTGAAAGATTAGACCACACATCAAAAACTTGAAGCGCACATCCCTAACAACCAGGCAGCTAAAAGCCCCTAAAATCCAATTGCAACACACCAAAATAGTGTTTAACTAAAAATATTCACTGCTATTTACAAGCTCGGAAAAATTTAAACAAGCCTGGTTGATATTTGGGCAATTGATTGGTAAATATTGGGGCAAGCAGAACCACGTTGCAGGGAACAAACAAACTTTTAGGTAATGAACCCTTACATAATGTTACTTGCAATTACAGCTTTGTTATCCTTTCCCTTCGTGATCTCACATAAATTCAGTAAATCACGAATGACCATCACCAAAAATCTGTTTTCCTGCCAACCAAATCTAAGATAAGAAACAGCTAGATAGATCCATGCAAGATTCATAACAGTAGTTTTGCAGCAAATCCCTCCATTTTGAAAAGGGAATTGTCAAATCGCTGAATCACATTATTACAAATTATTAGAAAAACATATTATTTCAATGCAAATTTTCCATGCCACCATCATGCTTGCCGAGTGAGGGGCACATTCATGTGCATGCTGGGAAAAGAACATATGACACATGCCCAAGCAAGAAAATTTCCTGGGGCAGTTGAGCCAGTGTTTCCATATATAAAGAGCATGCATCTCTATCATCATTTCTCCTCCTATAACATTAAGCACAACATACCTGTTCCTCCATCATGGAACCAGATATGGACCCAATTGCCCAGCATAATGTGTTTAAGTTGTTCCATGTCCAATCCTCACCACTCAATTGTTTGCTTAATTTCTTCAGCATCTGCAAAAAATAAAAACTATCAAGACAATTTACCCATGAAAGTCATGAAATATAAGAATTCAAGACAATTGATTCACCACGCATGGAAAGCATCTGTAGACAATTTTATTAGTGTTCTTAAAAGGGGAAAAAAATTTAAATAAATAAAAATAGAAAACCGCCTCAACAAAATTTTACCTGCTTCTCAGTGTCCTCATGATCAAGATGTGACAAGTATATTAGTGTCTCCCTCATGATCTGCAACAACAAATAAGCAAAGAAAATAGAAATCAAAAACTTTAATGTCACAATGATTCAAAAGTATAGGCTATTAAAATATTCAAGTTACCGACAAGAAGTTTATAACAAGGTCCAGCACTCTTTAACTATAGTTAAAGTCATCCAATTACAAATAATAATCGGAGAAATACACATGAATCATTTATGATTTTGAAATAACTTCTTAACAAGAAGACTTCCTTTTCATAGCATACAAATGATGTTTGAACTTCCTTCGAGCAAGTATAAGACCCTTCTTTTCCTCAGAATATGGAGATCGTATTTGAAACTCATAAAAATGCACCTTCTAATAGTGACACACATTCCTTGTCATGCAAGTAGTAATGCCAGATAGAAATCCAAACCTTATATTGAACAAGAACATCATTGTCCTTCATGGTTTCACGAACAATGTTCCCATTTTCATCTTCAACTATCAGAACCTCCTCTGGCTTAGCCATACGGCAGATCATAAGCATTCTCAACTTTGACATTGGACCAGCATATAACTGCCGCCTCTGCATTAGTTGAGAACCAAGGCCGTCTACCATGCCAGGAAGTAAAGGCATCTGCTTATTCAATAAAAAATCCCAAGTTCAAGTAAGTAACCCTTACAAACATAACCCTTCAAGAAAAAGAAAAGTAAAATGAGAATTTGTGAAAACAACGAAGGAGAGATTCAATCAAACCCTATTTCTTAAGTGTTCCCTTAGGTTTAGATCCTATGACATTAAGTAAACTCAATTGGAGGTGCTCACGCCAATTAAACTTATGATTTCTTTAAATCCCATTTTATACAAGTCAAATAGCCATTCAAAATATTTATTTTCCTTAGTAATAAACACATGTTAGTGCACCATTTTACCTATTAAAAACTTAACTGGATTGTAATTTTTTTATATAAGTACCCATCATTGTCAAGATCCTGCACTAGGATATTGGTAAGTCAATTATATTTATGTTAAGATATATATGTTGTGACAGAATTGTTAAGTTTAAAAAATAGACACAAAACATCTAATCACTTACAATACTTCCTTCATTAAAAATATAAAAATTAAAATAATTAAAATAAAATAAAACTAATACAATGATATAGTGCATGAAAAACTTAGTTTCTAAAAGAGTTAACATTAATGAATATAATGATATCTCATACCTGCAATCCCATCATACTTGCAGCTGCAGCAGGATTATCCAGATTATGGTGTGCCTCAAATAGCTCCAGCACCAAGGAATTCCAATAGTCTAAGCAAACCTGTTTTCCATCATTAATGAATTACAGGTCATCACATAAGTATGTGTAAGACAAACAGGAATACAGAAAATTTTATACCTTAAAAACTTCTGTGTCATCCACATATGAAATGTTAATAAGATATTCAAGTCCCAAGAGTAATGCTGTTGTATTCTCTTGAGTGGTCTCCAATACACGGATGTGAGACTGCATGGGAATAAAAGTTATATACTGTAACAAAGGTTTGAAAAGCATTTAACATACTTTCTTACTTGCTTGTGCTACAAATCAAGAACATCTAGGAAAAACACGAAAATAATTACAGGAATCATGACATAAGTTTCTAATCTATGGCACTCGGGTGTGACTGGTGAAGCCCCTTGTTGATATATCAAGAAATTATTCATGAAAATGGGATAGAAACTTGCCTTATAAAATGAAGTGAAAAACAGAGCCAAGTTCTGAATAAAAGCCTGAAGGAATAACAATAATATGCAAGTTACAAATACACACGTAAACAATATTAAGTATTACTACAAATACTAAATATCTCACCTGTTCCTCACCAGACCCATGTGCATAAGCTTCAGGAATATTGGTTGTAGGAGGGAGAATGGTCTAATTAGCCAAAGACATAAATTGCCAACAGAATATGACCAAAAAAGAGAGATATATTAGCAAATTGAAGAAATAGCTCAAACAACTGAAAATATGTACATGCATACACAACTTTATGGGGCATCAAAAAGTATAAATAGATACAATTCCAGACACACCTGTAACTGCACCATGAATATAGTGTACATCTTAACATATTGTACATTATAGTACTCCCCAAAACTAAGAGCTGCAACCTGAATGCCAAAATAGTTAACACTGAAACCACAACAAGTTTAAATACAAGTTCTTTACCAAATTAAAATAAGATTTACCTCCGTTAGACACTGAAGAGTCAGGTTCCGATATGATGGCACAGGAAAGAATTTTAAAAGCGTTTCAAGCTGTAAAGCACAAAGAAAACAAAGTTAAAACTTTTTCTTCATAAGGATAATAACTAAAATATACACAAGTTGAAAGTACAAACCAATGGGGATTCAAAAATATATCCCAAGGGAATCCATGAAAGGAAAGCATGCAATGTGGACAGTGTTGCACGTACAAGCTCAGTTCTTTGTGATGCTGATAGAACATATAAGCATAACTCATGAATGAGTTGAAACTCACTGCAAAATACCAATCACATTCTGGGTGAGATTGTACAAACAAAAAAAATATTTCTGAAACTTAAACGATAGTCTGTCAATATGATACAATTCCATCTACCAATTTAGTACAACATGAAGGAGATGCAACACAAAGCAAACACCATCAAGGAATAAAGACTATAATGGAACTTAGGAAAACAAAACATTCATGATGCAGTAAAATATCATCAAAACAGGCCATCTCAACAACGAAAAACCAAATGAAATGATAAAAATTTGACAAAAGAAACAGCTAGCAAAATCAAGTGACAATGCTGCCAGATTAACTTTCATCAAGGATTATCTTTATTTGGTACTGTTTTGTGATTTTAAAAGATAATATATGCAGCCATGCATAATATATTGTCTTCATCTTAGCATTCCTAACACAATTAAAAATCATTTACCTGTTTAATGATTGTTTGAGCTCCTTAATCTTCTGTTGGGTCATCTCCCCCCTTGAGAAATCAAAAACCTCTTCGCTTAGAAGCTGAAGAAAACAAATAAAATTAATTACCAACTGCAATTGAAACCATAAGAAGCTTAATTTCAACAATTTAAATTGAAAAAGGTCTCACCTTCAATATGGCCATACAATTCTCACAAATTGTTTCACTAGTTTTAGCAGCTGAAACAAGATCAGGAATGAAGCTTCGCCATCTTGCCGGCCAATCATGCTTCAAAATCTGTATGGTGAAAGTAAGCAATTTACCAGAGAGATTTTGGATGCCCACAAACTTTCTGAAGAGACATTTGAAGTAATACAAGTAAAATTCACTGAGTCTCGATAAATGGGATTTATGCAGCACCATGAACATTAAATTACAACCTCAACACCCAAAAAAGGGCACATTCTAATAGATCATGCTAGTAGAATATAAATTATAGTGGAAAGTACATACCTGAACCAATATGATATTGAGTTTGTTGACATACAGCCTCTCCAACCGAAAAGAGGCCTCATTGCTTGAAAGCTATCAACAGAAACCAAAGTTAAGAAGCATGTATGCAATAGAAGCATTTCTAGAACAAGACATACATAGCTAGTTAGACTTTTGCTCCATAAAAATTTAGAACAAAAAATACCTGTACAATTACATCAGAAATGTAATTTTTCATTCCATCTCGCTGTTCTACAGGCAATGCATTCCATCTATACTTGATAACACCTTCTAAAACCTGTATACAGAAGCAAATATAATCATCAAATTTTGCATCAATCATTTACCCTGATTTAAAAAAAAAAATTTCAAAAATTGGCAAAGAAGAGGAACATTGTCTTTGTTATATTAGACAAGGAATAAAAGAAAGATTCAGGAGGAAAAGAGAGAGAGAGAGAGACAACATCCACTGTCGATAATGTTAAGAAAATTTTAGCTAACAAGTAGATATATAGATTGCTATCCAAAATTGCAACTAACCTGCAAGGCAAAGAACTTGGTATTAAGGTTTTTTGTGTTCTGTAGAATGTGCACTACTTGGAGCCACATATCAGGATTATTTTGCAAGTCCCGTAGAATTTGGTCCGCAGCTGTCCTCTGTGTACCCAACAAAAAGGCCCAACATGAACTATGAGAAAATAGCCACTTGCAGACACAAAAAATTTGCATGCACATACTACAGGCAGTGCATGTACTTACACCGCATACAACATACATCCACATTAAAAAGCCAAAATAAAATTATCATTAGTCTCGTACTAATTTGAGCCAAAAGATAATTCGGTGCACCATATCAAAAAAATAAATAAATAATATAATTCTAGTACTAAAAATTACAACCATCATAAGATGTTGTAATCCACGGTGGGAAGAAGAACACAACTAGGAAAAAATTCTGATGAAAATAATTAGAACTTTACTCGTAAATTTCAATTACAGACAAGAAGAAAAAAGAGAAAATGAAAGCCATGCCTAAGACCCAGTTTTCTTGGCAACCAAACACAATGTTTGACATAGCTTCATTAATTGGGGGAAAAAAATCATCAAGCCTACTTCTTGCGTAACTAAACCTTTAAACCCAGTTTGTTTACACTAGAAATTCTACTCTTAAAAAAAAAAAAAAAGAACAAAACAATGAGTTATATCAGTATTAAACCCTAAGACAGTAAAACTCCCAACTTCACTCCATTTTGCCGTACTAGCTCACAATGAACCGAACAACAATAAAAAATAATCATCGTACGTCAGTTGAAGTAGAGCAAGTGCGAAGTAAACCGTACGCCTACAGAACAACAAAATTAACCTCCCAAATTTTCCCAAACGTTATTGGAAAAAGAGAAAGCAAAAACTGACCTCTTCCTTAGATCCGGTGCCATAGAAGGCCGCAACGGTGGCATCAAGCAAGCTTACGTCAATCGGTTGGCTCAAATCCCTAAGCTTCTCGGCCGCCATAATCAGAAAGACTGTGTGATATATTAAAACCACACTCCGATAAACCCTAGAACCAGAGACACTGCACGCAACGACCAACCAAAAAGGGACCAAACAAAAAAAAAAAAAAAAGAAAAGAAAAGAAAAGAAATATACCAGAACCCTAGGAAAGAGGAAGATTCTAGTAGTAGGAAAAAAATGGGGGGAAGATAATGGCCTTAGAGAGAGAAAGTGAGAAAGCAGAGAGCGTGTATTTATAGAATGTAGAGAGAGACCGTGAGAGAGAGGGAAATAAAAGACAGCTTGAAAATGAAGCAGAGTTGGAAGGAGCTTGAAGGGTTGGGGGTTTTTAATTTTAATCTTTTAATCTATTCTTATTTATTTTTTCCTTTTTTTTTATTTTTTTTTTTTTTTTATAATTTTGGCTTTTGGTTTATTGCCAGTGCCTTTGCCTTAACCTTCCCTCCACTTTTTTGATGAGGAAGACTGCGACTCACTCACCGAGTGAGCTTTGAGCCTTTTTGAGTGGTAAGAGAGTTGGCGTCTATTTGAGTGTTGGAAATTTGTGACCCCGATTTATAGCAACAACGGGAGAGATAGATTTTGGGCCCAGCATACAGTGTTTGGCGACGGCATCACTGTGGACGGACAACGAAAATTTAAAACTGCTATTTACTTTTTTTTTTGTTTTTTTGAGCTTTGGATGGGCCGATGGGGATGGCATGACTTTTGCGGGTCAAATAATTTCTTTTTCATTTTTTAAATTTTTTTTAAATGAACAATTTCCTTATTATAATTAAATAAAAATATTGTATCACAAAAAAATTAAGAATATTATTTTCTTTTTTTTATTATCTTGTAATTTTTTTTTTGGGTTACTTCTTTTGTTATATATATATACATTTTGTCTTTTTGGGTGAAATGTTACTGCTTTTGTTATAAGTGTAAAATATAAAACAAAAATGAAATTGAAGCTTTTTGATGAGATTTCACAGGCGTTAATATGTCCGAAAAAAATCCATTACAAACTCGCTTCTTTTTTTTTTTTTTTTTTTGGGGTAGAACCCATTACAAACTCTCTTCAATGCTAAAAATTTATGATTTATACATAATTGGTTATACAAATTTGTAAAAGAGAATGTACCGTTTATTTAAAATTAAATCTAACCATCAAATCTGTGCTATATTATTTTCTTTTGCATACATTAAATTAGAGAAGGGAAAGCTTTTTTTCTTAAAAAAAGAAAAAAAAACAAATAAATCTTAAGACTTAACTGAACTCATAACACGGGTGTCATTTTTCTGTGCAACTTAATAGAACTGAAATGAAAAATAAGCTTTAAACAAGTACACATTGTTCAAAGAAATAAAAATAGAAACATAGTATCACATAGAAAACATCGTAACAATGATATTATTATAACTGTATTAAATGTAACAGCTAAGACCATCACACTAATAATTCCCATCATAAAATCTCACTTTCATATGCGTAGGTCCATAAGTTTTTTTACCTTCGGTTAGATTTCTTCATTTGACGAGACAAAATCTGTTTCACCTCATTTATTTTATCCAATTATGAGATAAAGGTAAGCGACCGTGACAACCAATATGAATGTTGTCCACTTAAGTATATGCTTTTATGATTATTCAACCAATCCCAATAAACAACGACTTGAATATAATATAAAGATCTAAACAGTCTACTAAATTATTTTCAACACCATATTGTTCATTTTGAGTGCTTTTCCCAATTATGTCTCGATTAATTTTTCTCGCTTTAATGAAAATATTTAATATATGTTATTAGGGTGAAAAATGCAGGCTTGTTACCTGTATGGGTAGATTTGTAGTGCAGCATGATATAGTAAGCCTCATTTAGGGATGTGCTCTGGCACCCATTTCGTCTTGCGTATTACTCCAAGAGTATCTTCTCGCTCTTGTTATGTACTATAATATAACAAACATGCTTAGCAAATTCAGAATTTTGACACAAAGCCAAAAATTTATTACATTGTAATTCCCTGGAGGAGTAAAATGAAACATCGGAGGATAAAGATCTGCCTCACCAAACGACACCATCCTACTAGCCAAGCCCATCAAAACAAGACCATATATACAAATCCAATACAAAAGCGAGCAACACCATATCCATTTTTTTCTTTTTTCTTTTCTTTTTTATTTTTATTCTTTAACCAGAGTCTATAAAAGATATTTATTTTTCATATTCTTGAGAAGGTTTTGGTAAATCCTTTCTTCTATGTAAAAATTCTATGGTTGGTCCTTCATTGAGCAAGTTGATAGAGATTCGCATATGAAATATTTGGATACTTGAGTATCATTTCGTTTTCTAATATGGCAACAACAGTTGACAATTTCAAATTCAAGTTATGCTGCAAATGATATCCCTTTATAGTAAAATCCAATGGTTCCATTGAGACCCCTTTCTTCGCTATAACACTGTAGCTATCTGCCCCACCCCATGCCAAATAGAAAACAATAGCTGCCATACTTGTGCTATTTATAAATATTCCAAGTCTATATTAAGCTTTCTCAATATTCGCAACCATATTTGTGCTATTTATAAATATACTAAGCTTATATTAGGCTTTTCAATATTTGCAAGATAGGTAGCTTAATCCAAAGCCATTTTCAAAGCATTTAATTTTTATTTTTTATTTTTTGAAATAATGAACATGGCTGTTACTTATTACTAGCATAGTGTTTTAAAAAAAATTATCAAATTACAAGTGTTAGTATTAATATACTGTTGATTGATATATTAATATAATTAAATATTAATAAGTGACTTTTTAATTGATAAATAAATAAAAAATAAACCAATAAAAGAGAAGTATGAATAAATTCAACTTGCTGCCTCTATTTTGTCACAAAATTACACTAAATTGTCATTAAATGCATAACCATTGTAAAAAAATTTCATATAGTGGGTTCATTACTAATCGATGTTATAATTAATGCATAATTACTGTAATGATCTATTAAAAAAAAATATTATTTTTATAAAGTTTAGCGATATACCATTCATCGGTCAGCATGTCGGCTTTGTTGGATTATATGAATATTTACTATTTAAAAGAGAAAAAATTTTAAAAACAAGTTATCTAGTGAATTAGAAGTTTTTTTTTTTTTTTTTTTTTTTTTTTTGGGGGGGGATGACAGTGAATTAGAAGGTTAAGTATATATGACAATTAACGAGCACTAAAAGCTAAGTGTTTTGTAAGGTTTATGTTTTTATTTTTTTAAAATTATTTATTTTGTTTTTAATTGACTTATGCATTAAATAATAGTTAAGATTTTTACATGGCTGCAATATTAAGGGAATAAAAAATTGAATTGAATATAAGTCATAGAGTATGAACCCGATTTCGATGCTATTGAAGTACCAACTTATGGTTAATGTTTGTTTATCAAAAAAAAAAAAAAAATGTCAAACAGAAAATATAAATGAATATTAGCAAAAGAGATCAACAGTAGAAATCAAGCAGATAATGGGGTCGATGAGAATTTATGTAGCAAAATTATCGTCCCATATATATAATATATTTTTTATTGTTTTAACCCATAAATTTTAAAAAACAGAAGAAAACTAAAATACAAAGGAATTACATGGAAGAAAATGCGGCCGCCTCTATAGCAAAAAGAAAATGCTTTTTTTAAAAAAAGAAAAAGAAAAAAAGGCTTTCAAAAATTAAGAAAAAATGAAGGCGAAGGGGGAAGAATTCCACGGCGTGTCGTATACACTTTTGAGAGAGCATGGCCATTATTAGACTTGCCACGACGGACTACAATTGTTCGCTTGGTCCCCAAGTTTGGGCTGAGTAAACGTACGCCAACGACTGTACAAAAAAAAAAAAAAAAAAAAAAGGGGTTACAAAAGCAAATTTTATTTTATTTTATTTTTTGTTTTTTATCCTCCTTACTTTGATTGTTTGTCTTTTGATCACCGTGAATAATTCCAGTCCTTATCATGCATTACATCGTCGTAGCGTTTTCTTTTGTTAGCGTGCAAAAGAAATATTGAATTAACTAGTAATTTTTTTTTTATATTACAATAAATCAACAAGCAATTAATGCTCTTTGTAATGAACCTATAGATATCTTAATATTTTAATCTACCTATTTGTATTATTATTATTATATGGTATGTTTCAAGTAGATGCAAAATTTATAGCACAAAACATAATTTTAAAAACAAGCAAGTTGCACTACATTCACAAAGTTCGTTGAAGAATTCAATTTTACTATAATATGTAGAAAGAGGATTGGAATCAACCTTAAGTTAATAAAAAAATATCGGTAAACGATAAAGGCATTTCTTTAAAGGTATTTGACTAGCAACCTCATGTGTCATTATATGTGTACAAAAAATTAAATTGCTTTAGTTGTATATAAAATATTGTTATTTTCTTTTACCATTCTTATCCATTTTGTTTCGTTTTTTCCTATGTATTCCAATTTATATTAAGAATTAGGGGGGGGGGGGGGGGGAACTTAATTTTACCTTTTGCCATGATAATAATTTTTTTAGTTCTTCAAAATTATTTGATAGGTTTGTATGTAATTGGCAAAGGGGGAAACAAAATGGTGGAAAATGTGGTACAATTCTCATGGAAAATGGCCAAAAAAACATTGCTTTGTCGGATAAAGACCCGAATTCAAATTTTCTGGTCTTGACACTTTATGTTAAAAGATAAATTTACAATACTATCCTTGTAGAATTTGATTATTATATACTAAATTCATGATTCCAAAGAAATCACACGTGTTCATATGTCAACGTGGCGCCACATGTGGTAAATAAAATGTCAGGACTGATGTTTCCCAAAGTCAATGGCTCACGCTCCATGAGATCCCGTGAAACTACAATTTTTTTTATAGTCAACCTTAAAATCAACTACTCTTCTTCCAGGTGCTGGTAGTTTGTTATACAAAAGATTTCTTCGGTCTGGGTCTTGAAACGCAAATGCAAAGTTTAAACCAGGAAACAAGAAGGAAGAAGACAGAGGAGAAAAGCTAAAGAAGAAAGAAAACCCATAAGAAAAAGAAAAGTCAGAGAAAAAAGGGAAAAACTGCAATCATGAACTTGTTCAGATTGGCGGGGGACATGACCCACCTCCTCAGTATAGTTGTCCTCTTTCGTAAGATCCGCACCACCAAATCCTGTGCAGGTATAATGATCAAATATCAATATCTATATATATATAGCTTTTCCTTCTCCCCTTCAAAGCTTGTTGCTTTTTGCTTTCTTTCATATTTTATATATATATATATATATATATATAGATATATGTTTTTTGCAGTTGACTGTATGCTCTTTTTTCCATTCTCTGTTCCTTATGCCCAGTTTTAGTTAATTTTTTCCATTTTTTGTGTTTCGCCAGTGCTCAGTTTTAGTAAAATTGTTTCATTTTTTGTGTTTTGACCATGCTATGATTATCTTCTTTTTGTGTTCCCCCCCTTCCTTCCCCCTCCTTCTCTCTGTGGGGAATTAATATATAAGTGGATGTAGAATCATGTGAAAAAATAATACAATTAGGAAGTATTCGTTCATTTGGTAGCTAAGCTGAAGGCTGACTGATATGAATATTGAAAACCATTCCAAGTTGTAGCAGGGGTTTTTGGTAACCTCTCAGAGGGAATGGAAGCTTAAATGATCAATTGCTATGTACTAATTTTGCAGATATGATGTGAAATTCATTTCCAAAGTTTCTTTTTTAAGGTTCATCACTTACAATGATGTCCCTTTTAATCCAGAAGAATTATTGATTGACAGAATATATGAAATAGACAGTTCTTTTATTGTTTTGTTTTCAATGTTGCTGTCCTTTGTGTATGTAAGAAATCGTATGTATTCTCGTTTACAAATTGAAAGAATTTACGAAACTCCCCAGACTTCGAATTGACAAACTGAAAATAGATAATATGCTGGTTCAACAATAACATAATTCCAATGCCTCCGACCTAAGATGGAGGTAAATTGCTCCTGGACATCCAATTCCCATGGAAGTGCCACTTGCCATTTAATTTCTTTCATATTTGCTTCAGTTTGAGAAAACCAGTTAAGATATATATTTGGTTTCAAAAGTTATTGAAACCTTTAGTTTTCTGGTAGTAAAATGGAAAAATACAATCCACATGTTATCTGACTGTCAGGTTCTTTTCCCTTCTATTAAAGTATGACAAATGACAATACTTTATGTCAAATGACAATACTTTCACTTGCCCCAGGAGTTTCACTTAAAACTCAAGAAATGTATGTCATGGTGTTCCTCACTCGGTACATTGACTTGTTCACAACGTACTACTCTTTCTACAACATTTTGATGAAGTTGTTCTTTATCGGAACTTCAGTCGCTATAGTCTGGTACATGAGATTTCATAAAGTGGTGAAGCAAACATACAACAAAGATCAAGATACTTTTAAACATTACTATCTTGTTCTTGCATGCTTTGTGCTAGCGCTTCTGATTCCACATAATTATACCGTAATGGAGGTTCGTAATGTTCTCAAAATTTTCTTTTATGTTGGAGTTTAGTATTCCTAATTTACTATACATAGTTCATCTGTTAATACCAGCAGTCTCTCATCCTGTTTAAATCTATTTTGCTGGTTTACATACTAAGATTATCAGATTGATGTCTTCTATCTTTTACTTTCATTTTGCATTTTCAACTCTGATGGTAACCTGACCTCTTTTCATAGGTTTTATGGACATTCTCAATATATCTGGAGGCTGTATTAATCTTACCACAATTGGTATTGCTGCAAACCTCATCCAACATTGACAACTTAACTGTAAACTATGTTTTCTTTCTCGGGTATGCTAAACAATTTCCCTTTCGTTGGTACTTTATATATTTTTTGTCCTGCTTAATTTCAAATGTTGGGCATCCAATAGTGAATTTTAATATGTGAAAGTGAATTGATAACTTGAATCTTGGAATTTAACGCATACACAGTGTTTTTGCAAAATATTTGAACAATTTTTTATAAATGGATAGCTTTTGATTGTACCATTTTTATTCTGGGCATTCTGAAAGAATACTAATCTACTTTATGTCAATATAAGCATTTCTTGAAGGCAGTCTTACAGAAAAGTAAAATAAATGTTAACTTCTCTCTAGTTACTTTAAATGCTCAAGGACACTATTCTTTTCTATGACAATTAAATGTTCATAACCCTGAAGGTGCTAACCTTTTACTAACCGAAATAAGTTGTTTGATTTGATTCAACTTTTTTGGGAAGAACAAGTTCAAAATTCTTGCTCTGTTTCATCGCTGACAATCATAAAAAATACGAGGAACTTATGGCATTGGGATGCTCTATCTCTTTGGGGTTATTGACTTATTGTTGTTTTGAAAAACTTTGTTTGATAATATTACTTGTAGGGCATATCGAGCCTTATATCTTCTCAATTGGATCTATCGTTTCTTCACTGAGCTCCACAGAATTCGATGGATACGTAAGTTCTTTCTTTACCACCCTCAAGTATTGCCTGTGCATTTTTTTAAGTGGATGTTATTAACTAATCAGTCATTTTCGAATGCTGCCGAAACACAGCATGGATTTCAGGCCTGGTTCAGACTGCTTTATATGCTGACTTCTTCTATTACTATATTAAGAGGTACTCTCTTTCTCTACCTGACTAATTTGCTTCATAGAAACTATAGAATAGTTTTGGCTAGAGTATAATGATTCACGAATGTTTCAGTTTCGTGAAAGAGGTCGCATTTGAGTGCTTTCTTACTTGACAATTTGTGTTTGATTTTTGTCAATTTTCAGCTGGAGAAAGCAGGAGGAGCTGAGGATTCCTGCTTGAAATGGATGATTTCTGATGGTTTATGAATTGACTAAATGAAAAGTAGCCACACGCTGTTGTTGCCCAGGTGTTGGGGAAACGGAAAATTTCAATTTCTACTTTTAAGAGCACACTTGTTATACGTTATCTTTCACATAAAGAGGGTACAACAACACTTTTTCCCATAATATTTTTAGTTTTGGGAACTATTTGTATCTTGAATTTTTTTTTCAATATATAAAGGTTTATTTTGTTGATACTAGAATAAATGGTTATAATACATTTTATTTTAGTAACAACTAAGTTGTTTAGGTAAACCAAACGAAAGTTTATAAGACTTATTACAATGAAAATTTTTAAAGGAAGAAACTAGAAGACAATGTTTAGACACATATGACGTAAAACTTTATTAGACAGATGACTATGCCTGTGCTGCCAATCTTGAAGTGTGATGTAAGTAAACGAGTAAGCAATAGGAGATGATGGAACCACTGTTGGCCATTTATACACTCCATTGTTAAATGGACCTATGAGAAGTATTGAACCCATCTTGAGATCTTTCACAAGAAAGCAAGAAGGTAAGAACTCAATAGAAGCATTATTATTTTTACAGAATTCTAAAACATAAAGTAAATTATGGGTCATTTGAGGAATACAAAGAACATTGGATAGATTAAAAGTATGAGATTTTGAAGGTAAAGTTGTGGAGCCAATATGAGTAATTGAAAGCTTTGTACCATTGTCGATAGCTATTTCATCAGTACTGTCACATCCAAAATGAAGTGAAAGAGTCTGAAGATCTTGTGCTACATGATGAGAGGCTTAAGATTCAAGGAGCCAAGGTTGAGAATGATTTTGATTTTGAGGAGTTGGCCCTAAGATTTGTAAGAAAAATAGGAACAAAGAAAGTGTAGGAAAGTGCGAGAAAATGAAAGAAAAGATGAGAAAATTGAGAAGAAATTTTGTATTACTCAAAGATTGAAAGATAGAATAATACATTCCTTTATCGTTTTGGTATATTATATACCAGAAACAAACACACTACTTCTTACTTTACTGACACGTCACTAAGCCTAACAACTTAACAAAACAAGAACAAGCCCGCTGTAACTTCTTCTTTTGATGTGGCAAACTGTATAACTGCTTCAGTTAGTTTGTATGAAGCTAAAACAAATCTGACGTGGCAGCCTGCCTTTAAATCTTCAATACTCCCCCCTCAAGCTATAGTTACTTTAGTGACTTAGCTTGACAAAACAATACTGCAAAAAACTGGACATGAAAAAATCTGTATAATCCTGCAGCACTGAATTTTGAAAATTGTAACATAATATTGGCGACAACAGAACCAAATTCAATCTTTCTGACCCTGCAGTAGTTGAAACACAATACTAGAGATAACAGGACTAATTTCAACAGAAAACACCTTATCACAGTAAATTTGACTTCAACAGAAAACACATTATCATAGTAAATTTGACATCATAGAGCAAGGAACCTCACAGACTTTCAACTTGGTCCTTAAAAACTGAAACCGTGAAGTCCCTAAAGATTTGGTAAAGATGTCAGCAATCTGCTCTTTAGATGGAACATATCTTATCTCAACTTCACCTTCTAAAACTTTATCCCTCATAAAGTGCACATCTATTTCAATGTGTTTGACTCGAGCATGGTGAACAGGATTTGCAGCCAGTAATGTTGCACCAAGATTGTCACTCCAAATAACTGGTTTTGGAAACAAGAAGTTGAGCTCCCTTGTGAGATTTTTAAGTCAACACAACTCAGCTGTGACAGGAGCTAAAGCTTTGTATTCAGCTTCAGTACTAGATCCTGCAACCACATGCTGTTTCTTAGCACTCAAGATATCAAACTTGCTCCCAAAAGTATATAATATCCACTGGTGGACTTTTTGTCATTGGGATTGCTGGCCCAATCTGAATCAGCAAAAGCATGAAGAACTAAATCATTTGAAGCTTGTAATGGAAGACCAACCTGAATAGTACCTTTCAGATATCTTAATATTCTTTTACAAGCCTCCCAATGAATAGTAGTAGGAGAATGAAGAAATTGACTCAATTTATTAACAGAAAAGCAATTTCTGGCCTGGTCAAAGTCAGATGTTGAAGAGCTCCAACAGTACTTCTAAACAAATCTAGTTGATCAAATAGATCACCCTCATACAAAGAAAGTTGCTTATCATTTAACATAGGAGTAGAAACACTCTTAACACCCTACAGTTTGGTCTTGAGTAACAAATCTCGAATGTACTTACTTTGAGTAAGTTGCATAATATCATTTGACCTGTGAACTTCAACTCCAAGGAAAAAATGCAAGTCACCAAGATCTTTGAGAGAAAATTCAGAATTCAGATCTTTGATAAGCTGTGTAAGAAAACCAACATTACTCCCAGTGATTATAATGTCATCAACATATACAAGGATCATTGCACACACAATATTTGAATGCAACATAAACAGACTTGTGACAGTTTGAGAATTTGTGAACCCTTTTTTGATCAAAACATTCTTTATCTTAGCAAACCAAGCCCTCAGAGCTTGCTTCAAACCATATAAAGCCTTTTTGAGCTTACACACATGTTTTGGAAACTTAGAGTAGATAACGCCTTCTAGTTGAGCCATGTATATTGTCTTAGCTAAGTCACCATTTAAGAAAGCATTATTGAAATTAAGTTGTTTAATAGGCCATCCATTTGAAAGTGCAACAGTTTGTATCAACCTAATGGTGGCAAGCTTAACAACAGGGCTAAAGGTCTCAAAGAAGTCTAAACCAGGTGTCTGCAGAAAATCTTTTGCCACAAGCTTGGCCTTATATTGCTCAACTGTCCCATCAACATTATATTTAACTCAAAAAACCCACTTGTTACCTATTATATTCATATCAGGAGTCACAGGCACCAAGTCCCATATGTTGTTCTTAAGCAAGGCCGAAAATTCCAACTACATGGTATCTCTCCATTGTGGATCAAGTAAGGCACTTTTGACAAATTTTGGTTCAGCAACTGAGGCTAAAGAACTTACAGGCATAGGATGATTAGTAGAGAGAAAAGCTTTAGAAAGATTTGATTTTAAAATGCCATTTTTGGATCTAGTAATCATAGGATGAACAGAAACTGAGTTTTGTGGTGCTTTAGAATTTTTAAAGGTAGAAACAGATGGGGACATATCAGAATTTGAGTCATCAACTAAAGGTTCATGAGAAGCAAAAACAAAAGGTAAGACATTAGATGGAGAGGAAGCAGGAGAGGAAAGAGAATGTGATATAGGGAAGGTTGGAGATGTAACAATATTAAAGAGTGGATTAGAGATATTCAAAGTATCGGGATGTGGAGAAGCAGGAGTAACAACAGTTTCAGAAATAGAGTTGGATAAAGAAGGTTGTGTAATAGGACTAGACATAGCTGAAGGTTGAAATGTAGGCATAACAACTGTGACAGGATTTGTAACAATGTCTGAATTGTGTGAATTTATGGTTTTTTTTGACAAGAAGCAAAGGTGTAAAAGAGTGATCAACAATGTTTGAATCAGTGTTTGGAGAATGATATGAAGGAAAACCCAGCTGGAATGGAAAGTCAGACTCATGAAAGATTACAATGTTTGTGATATAGACTTTGCCAGAGGAATGAAGGCATCTATAGCCCTTATAATCAGGACTATACCTCAGAAAAACACATTTTGAGGTATGAAAGTTCAATTTGTGCTTCCTTTAAGGTCTTAAGAAAGGAAAACAAGCACAATCAAACACCTTTAAGAAGTTATAATCTGGTTTTTTGTTAAAAAGAACTTGATATGGTGAGACTTTGTTCAGAACTATAGTTGGAAGCCTATTTATTAAGAAAGAGGCACTATAAAAAGCTTCCCACCAGTAATTAATAGGCATATGAGCTTGTGCTAAGAGACATAATCCTAGCTCAACAATGTGTCTATGCTTCCTCTCTACTTTACCATTTTGAGTATGAATATAAGGACAGGGGTATCTAAATACCATACCTAAGTTTGTAAGATAACGAAGAAAAGGTCTAAACTCACCTCCCCAGTCTGCTTGAACCACTTTAATTTTTCTGTCAAATTGCCTTTCAACCATTGCTTGAAACTTAGAAAAAACTTGTCAGGACCCGTCCAAGATTCCTCCCCGGAACCCTAAACAAGCCCTGATCCCAGGGAAATACCACCGAACCTTCCAACGGAAAATCCGGCAGCACCTCCCCTAAGAGTTGGACTTACCACAAATTTCCTGCACAGAAAACACACTTCTATATTCATCTCCTTATTCCTCCCACATTACTACAATGTAATTCCACAAATTTGCAACACTCCAAATTAATAACAGTAATCCAGTGCATAATTAATACATAAATGTTCAATACAGTATACAGAGCATTATACAAATAAATATGAAATTAATACAATAACCGACAAAGAAGTAATACAGGATGGAGAGGAAAAAGGAAAGGAGATGCTCCTTGGACTTTCGGCAATAAATTGAGACGTCAGGCTCGCCCCGGATGATCGACGTCACCCAACCTGGACCTAGGGGAACGGAATTTAAAAATATGAGATGGTAATTATCTCAGTGAGTGACCCTATCTACTATACAATTATAATACCACGATAATTAAGTAGATAAATAATAATTAATTGGAAATAATATTTTCTCTCAAAACCCTTACGATTCTCTCGGTTGGAAAAGTTCCCTTTTTAAAACATTTTCACAAAACCCTTTATTCATAATCCCCGAAAACCAAGGAATCAATTTATTCAACTAAATATCAAATAAAATATAATAAATCAAGCATTCCAAATTTATAATTAAAAAGAAATTAATTTATTGAATAATTAAGTAAAGAGAAAATTAAATCAATTTAAAATTCCCATTCAAATAAATACCAAAAACAGTATTAATTATATTCTTAATTCCAATGCAATTTCAAAATATTTATTTTAAAGTTCCAGTTCTTAAAATCACTTGATGCACCCACTATATACCAGTGGCGCCAACAGTACCTAGCGTCCCAAGGTACCGCCAGACAGGAGGTTATAGACAGAAACCGGCATACGGTAGTGTGGTGTCCCACCGTGCCGCTGCAAACAGGCGTCCCGGCCATGGAGGGGCGGCCTATCCTCATCCGATGGCAAACACAGGACAACCCCATAAAATCACCTGCGCACTACTCACACCCACCCGCGCGCTAATCACATCCGTGTGCACACTAACCATGTCACATATAAACAGAACACCAGTACGTGTATGGTGCATCTAAAAATCATAAATCAATACATCTCAAAATTTCAAATTTTCTATAAATATACCGGGTTTATCCCATCCAATTAAACCCGTAATTTTTGCACAATTCCTTTATAATCATCGTCATAAATTCATCGCATAAATTTCATAATTTTCAAATCCACCAGTTCTTAAATCCACCAATTTAAATATTCAATTTTTTTCCAATGGCATAAATATTTCTGAAATATAATAAATTAAATCACATAATATTCCATGGGCAAAATTATAAAAATTGAGGCCATCAACTTAAACAAATATTTTCCTTGAAATATTTAAAAATCAAATCATGCCAAAAAATAATATTAAAACCACAAGAATTTCATATATAATTGAATTCCACAATCCTCAATGCCACAAAATAAGTTCCACATTGCATAAATTTATATAATGCATATTTTCTTTAATCAAAATAAATCCACCAATAATTTCCACAATAAATCAATTATTATCAAAATCACAATGCCTTTATATATCAAATTTCCATAAAATCCAAATTTCCATAATTTGTCAAAAATCAAAATATGATTTAATTTATTCAAATATGGGCATCAAAATTTCCACATATAAATCCACTAAATATTTGACACATAGAATATAAATTTCAAATATTCAATTCACAAATTTAATTCCTGAAATTAATTTTGAAGGTGGGTCACTCACCTTAAGCACACAATTAAACCACGATCCACCATGTGATCAATTCCACGACACACACGTGCTCCTAGAACAACAACAGTACACATCTCAAATAAATTAATATTTTATTCGGGTAAATAATACCTGGTACCCGGGGGGTCTAACACAAACGTTAACCAAAATTGACAAATTATATGTCTATGGAAAGCTTGTGAGATGAGGATCACATTACCGACCTCCATTGAGTTCAATTTAACCGGCGGTGGCCGGAATTTGGCCGGAAATATTCGGCCGAAGATTCAATTCCTCGTATCTCGCAAACCGCTTCGAATTTTGAAAATTGGAGGCCATATATGGGATCAGAAGACCCAAAATAGGGGGAAAGGAGGTTTAATTTGGATTGGGCTGGCCGGAAATGGCGAGAATCGCCGGAAAAAACTCAACCCGCCGCCGCCGACTTCACCGGCCCGATCTGGGCGCGTCCGGCGGCTTCTGGCCGAGAAATTTGGAGGTCAACGTCGCCGGGGACTGGGCTCCTTCCCTGGCCGGCACGTGTGGCCGTTCGGCCACTGAAATCCGGCCAAAACAATCGGTCAAAGAGAGAGGGGTAGAGAGTCAAAGGAGAGAGAGAGAAAAAAAATCCTTGCTAGTGCTTAACGGGCTCGGGGAAGAAGGAGAAGGGAAAGAAAGGAAAAGGAAAGAAAAGAAAGGTGTTTTCCCACGTGGGGAAAAGAAAAAAATGAAAAAAAGAAAATAATTAAATAATAATAAAAATAATATTATTATATAAAATAACAATAATAAAATAATATGGTATTAAGCATGGTTGACATGTGCATCTCACCATGGTGACACATGGTCACATTTATTAAGTCACATGTGGCACATTGTTACACGTTTAAAAATAATATTAAAATAATACGGTATTCGAAAAACTCTACAGGTCCATAACTTTCAAACCACATGTCCAAATCGGACGTGCCGCTAGTCTACGGACTCGTATCGACTAGCACTTTACAACCATGCATGAGTCAAAGCTCAACTTTGCATGAATTAAAAGTCAATTCAGGTACCCTTGGACAGTTTGGACCTTAATTTGTTTTGCTCATAACTTTCAAACCGTAGCTCCGTTTTCAACGTGCTACTAGTCTATGAACTCGTGCCAATGGGTACTTCGTAATGGTACCTTAGTTAACCTAGAATTCCATCCAAGTCAAAAAGTCAACTTTTACC
Source organism: Ziziphus jujuba (assembly GCF_031755915.1). Classification (NCBI taxonomy): domain Eukaryota; kingdom Viridiplantae; phylum Streptophyta; class Magnoliopsida; order Rosales; family Rhamnaceae; genus Ziziphus; species Ziziphus jujuba. Next base: position 30,010,065 of record NC_083386.1, read on the forward strand.
CCTTCGGTCAACGATCAAAGTCAAAGTCAACGGTCAACGATCAAAGTTGAAAATTTTCTGTTGTACTTTGGGACGGGGTGTTACAAAACTGTTAAAGCTTTAGATTTAGCTCGAAGAGTGTAAATCCAAACAAATCTGGAGTAGTCATCAAGAAACTGAATATAATATTTGTAGCCTTCTTTAGAAGTAACTGAAGTAGGTCCCCATAGATCAATATATACAATTTCTACAAGAGCAGTAGTTCTAGAAGTAGAAACTGGAAAATTAATCAAATGATTCTTCCCAAGCTGGTATGCATCATAGAAAAATGTAGCTTTATTAACAAATTTTCTATTACAACTCTTTAATACTTCATCCATCACCTTAGTATTAGGATGTCCCAACCTTCTATGAAACAAAGAAAAATCTGGTTCACTAATTTGCTGACAAAGAAATTCTGAAACATTTGAAGATTCGGAACCAAAGACTGGTGTACTTACAGAAGCAACAGACGAGGAAGAACGATTACTACTTGCTTCAAAAACATGACAACAACAATTATTTCTACACTTATGACACTTATTACAAGTAGTAAAGACATTATTAGCTGTCAACAATCGTCTTTGAACAGCAGGAGCATATAATTTGTATAAGCCTTCTTGTAAGACTCCTTTAAGCTATATTTGATCCCTTTTGTCCTTAATAAAACAACATTGAGTAGTAAATTCAGCAGTTAACTCATTATCTTGAGTAAGCTGAGAAATACTCAATAAAATTCTTTGCTATATAAGGAACTACTAGAACATTATTCAGCTTAATCATCATAGATAGTGAGGGTAAAATAGTATTACTAAGATGAGTAATCTCCAAGTTTTGACCATTTCCAACAACCAACTTGTTGTTGCCTTGATATTCAATCTGTTCTAAAAGACTATCACCATCACCCACGACATGATTAGTAGCTCCATTATCAAGGAACCAAGAAGGATCTTTCTATAAAGAAGCAGAAACAACATTAGCAGTAGGATTTTGATTGTTAGTTAAGGTGGAAGGCACAATATAGCTTGCCAAATTTACTGGCATATGTGAAGTAGGAAATTGACCAAAACCATGCTGTCCAAGCACGTTCTGACCAACCACACTATTTGGCTAAAAACTTGACAGATGGGAACCATTTTGCATAAAATTTCTAGATGAAACCAAAGCATTAGAATACATTGATGGAACTGGAGGAACAACTTGAGTTCCAGAATGACCAAAATTGCCAACCATCATCTGAGAGCCATGACCAAATTGGCCTTGAAAACCTGGCTGAGGTTGAAGTTGGAACAAATTAGGAGTATATGGCAAAGCCGAAATAGAATTAATAGGAAAACTAGATTGCATGGCAGCTAGAAAACTTCTAGGACTAGATCCTTGCAACATTGGAGAGGGCTGTTGAAAAGGTTGAGTATATCTATAGTAACAAACAGCACCTACATGTCCCATTGAACCACAGACTTAACAGATTGGTCTATTACCTCTACCCGGCCAAAATAACTTCTTCCTCAATTCTTATATCCTCCATTATACCCTCTACTGGCTCTAGCTGCATGAACAAAATGTTGAGAATTGGGATTGTAAGACTGGTAATTATTAGCAAAATGAAAACCAGTGTTGAGGGAAATTTTTCATGTCTCATAGAATTATCAACAGAACGACTATTCAGACCATTTGAATTAGCAGCATTGAAGTTCAGAGACTCTAAAGAGCTCACAGAAAGACCAGTAGGATTAACAGAGACATTTTCTGAATTAGTAGTAGAGGACTGACCAAGCACACATCTCATACCAAATCCAGCAGACACACAGTAATATTTGCATAATGATTACTGCCAATGTTTATAGTAATAGCAGCATTGTACTCTTCGAGTTTACTCTCATAGGCTAGTAATCATGAACGTACCTCTGTTAGATAGATAGAATCTAACCTAGAATTAAGATTATCTGAAACAGAATCAAATTCTAGACCAAATCCCCCAAGAATGTAAAAAGCAAAATCAGTTTCATGAACAACTTCACCTGCTGCTTCAAGATTATCAGCAATTGTTTTCATCTTAAGCCAAAAATCATTGATACTCATGTCTCCTTTCTTGGTAGATTGAAGCTGAGATCGACGGCTTAGAATTTGAGATATGGAGTAAGAAACGTATCTAGTTTCCAAAGTCTTCCACACATTTAATGTAGTTTGAAGTCCAACCAAGTGACGAAGAACCTCTCGAGAAATGGCAGCTCGAATCCAACCAAGTAGAAGCTGATCTTGCTTAATCCAGTAATTAAGTTCCTCTTCACCGTCAACAACACCTTCAGATTTCTCAATTTCTGGATCTGTATTCTTCGTCAACATTGGGCCTCTTGAAAGTATGAAGTTCTCAAGATCATGTCCTCTGAGGGATGGAATAATTTGTGATTTCCAAAGGATGAAATTATCTTCATCTAATTTCATAATTGTGCTAGAAAAAGGTGAAACAAGCAGAAACATGTACTTCGAGGAAGCCATAAAAGCGTGCTTTGATACCATGTAAGAAAAACAAGAACAAAGAAGTGCAGGAAAGTGCGAGAAAATGAAAGAAAAGATGAGAAAATTGAGAAGAAATTTTGTATTATTCAAAGATTCAAAGATAGAATAATACATTCCTTTATCGTTTTGGTATATTATATACCAGAAAAAAACACACTACTTCTTACTTAACTGACACATTACTAAGCCTAACAACTTAACAAAACAAGAACAAGCCCGCTGTAACTTCTTTTTCGGACGTGGTAAACTGTATAACTGCTTCAGTTAGTTTGTATGAAGCTAGAAGATAATGTTTAGACACGATATGATGTAAAACTTTATTAGACAGATGAGCATGCCTGTGATGCCAATCTTGAAGTGTGATGTAAAGTAAACGAGTAAGCAATAGGAGAAGATGGAACCACTGTTGGGCATTTATACACTCCACTATTAAATGGACCTATGAGAAGTATTGAACCCATCTTGAGATCCTTCACAAGAAAGCAAGAAGGTAAGAACTCAATAGAAGCATTATTATTTTTACAGAATTCTAAAACATAAAGTAAATTATGGGTCATTTGAGGAATATAAAGAACATTGGATAGATTAAAAGTATGAGATTTTAAAGGTAAAGTTGTGGAGCGAATATGAGTAATTGAAAGCTTTGTACCATTGTCGATAGCTATTTCATCAGTATTGTCACATCCAAAATGAAGTGAAAGAGTCTGAAGATCTTATGCTACATGATGAGAGGCTTCAGAATTAAGGAGCTAAGGTTGAGAATGATTTTGATTTTAAGGAGTTTGGCCTTAAGATTGAACTTGTGTGAAAGGCTTGGGGAGAGAAATTTTGAGGCATAGGTGACAGCTGCTATTGCTGTGGCATGAAGGTCCATTGCTGCTTTAGTAAGGAACAAAAACGAACTGGATGTCCTTGTTGGGAACACAACTGACAATAGCCTTTGTACCCACCAGAAGAAGAAGAGTTGGATCGATGGGAATGAGAGCAAGGAGGTAGATTTCTTGAGTTAGAGGAAGAGGATGAAGAATTGAAGTGCTGTATGGGCAATAATAGGAAAGTCAAGGAGTTTTATTTCATGTCTTTTGATGCAGATGGAATGCTTAGCAAGTTTTTCACACAACCCTTCAAACCTGATAAGATTATCTTTAGAATGAATAGGAGCAAAAACATTTTCAAATTCAAAGGATAAACCATTATGCATAGTGTGATGTCATCATCTATCACGGGTTGATCAATCAAGGTAAGTTCATTAGCTGCTTTTTTCACATCATTTAGCTATTCCAAAACTGGTTGTGAGCCTAAAGCCTTGATAAGCCGAACTCTCAAATGAAGAACACATGATTGTGAGGGTTTGTCAAAAGCTAATGCTAGTTTTTGCCAAGTCTCCTTCATTATATCTGCTCTTGATACAAATCGATGGATTTTTGGTGATAAGGAAGCAAGAAGAGCTCCAAAAAATAAGGAGTTCTGATGAACCTAAAAGAGGCAATCTGGATTAGAAGACTTATCAAATAGAGTTGGTCAGGGATAGGAGATTGTCCCATCAATAAATCCGTATAGGTCATAACCTACTAGAAGAGCATCAAACTGCTTTTCCAACCCAAAAAAAAAAAAAAAAAAAAAAAAAAACGTTGTTTCAGTAAGCTTTAATGGGGCTAATATAGCAACATTGATAACTACCAATGTACGATTGGTAAACATTGGCTCATTACTAATGGGTAAAGGTTCAGCAACAATGGACTCTTTAGAGACCGGTGTGGTTGGATTTGACATAGCATTGAAAGGAAGAAGAAAAAGAAAGCTCAATGGAGTAAGTTTGCTCTCATACCGCATAAATGTTTTGTCAAAAGGGAAAAGCTTCTCTTATTATCAAACCAATCTGTATATATACAAGTGATATATGGATAAAGACAACGATGTATAACAAGGTAAGCTTAACTGAAAAATACATACATATCTTACATAACCGTGAAATAGTTGTTACAACTACACTTTGTCAAACAATACATTCAGTAGCAACTTGAACATGGTTCGAAGTGCCATAACCTTAGAAATCACAAACAATACATCAAATCATTTTTATTTGGATGAAATCAAAGGAATAAATTAATAATAAATCATAATATAAATGGTGAGTTTGTGATGATATCATCATTATCAGTAGCAGAGTATTTGTTCAACATGGAGGCATGTCCGGAGGTGGTGGTAAAATCTGATCATCTGGGGATTTCCCATTCTTCACTATGAACGCCATTGTCATACCCCATGACATATGCCTGTCCAAGTGGCAGTGCATGAACCATACTCCTATACATATTTATAAAAAAAAAAAAAAATCTTTATTAATTAAAAATCATTATACATATATACCAAAAAAGGGAATTAAAAGAATAGTACTATCGTGGCGCACCGGGATTGCCAGCCTTGAATCTGACGGTGGTCCAGCCATTTATAGGGACGGCAATAGTGTTTTGGAGCGGAGGGTCGACAAGGTTATAATTCAAAGGGTCTTTATCCTTGTCGAAATTTCCAAATCCCCAACCAACCACGTAGAAACTGTACCCATGAAGATGCATTGGATGATAGTCCCCCGCCACCAAATTGGTCCCTTGGAACACGATCTCAACCGTCGAATTATACTCCAGTACCTTAACCTCCGTCCCAGATTTCGGTGTCTCCAAGTACAAAGGAAGATCCGCGGCCGTGAAATCGAAAACGGTCTCCGGAAAGTCGGGAAACCTGTCTCCGAAAACACCATTGGCATGGTAATAGTAAGCTTGCAATATGTTTTTCACCGTGGGAGTGACAAAGCTCACGTTGTTCACGCTAGCAGCTAAGCGAGAGCCATTTGGGCCTTGACACGAATCGTTTTGGTGGCAAGGAAACGTGTTGATGGAAAGAGTGAAAAATAAACTGTCGGTTATGTTCAATGGGACATCCACAGCAGAGTGGCTGTCATCGGCTAAGCTTCTGAGTCTCCCTGTGAAGCTCACCGACGAATTGGTGTCGTTATAGGGAGGGAGATAGGGGGAAAATGGAGGACAATTGGAGGGAGTGAAGTTGCCATAATGGAGAAGAGCAGTGGTGGTTGTGTTGTCGAATGGGTTGGGAGCTGCAGCGTAGACTTTGGCACCCATGTAGTAGTGGTGGTCGGGATCTTGATCGGCCGTCAACAAGAAGTCAATGGTTTGACCGGGGGATATTGCTATGTAGTTTGTGACGAATGGTTTGGTGTAGCTTGCATCTGATCCCACAATGGTGAGGCTGTGGTTGGCGATGGAGAAGAAGAGAATATCTTGGATGCCGGAGTTTATTAGACGGAGGAGATAAGTCTTGCCGTGCTCAACCATTAGCTTGAATGTATCTGCAAATTAATCAACATTGTTTAAATAATATTTAGTTACAGCATTTTCAGAGAGCTACCATATGCATACATGTCAATTACAGTAATGACCTGGTTTTGAGCAGGGATAGAGATCACCAGGTTGGCCATTGATGGTTAAAGCGTCTGAAATGTTGGGGTCTCCTCCGAATTTGAGAGACTCAGTGTAAAGCTTCTCTATATCTTCCTTCCACCACTCTCCTGCAAAAATTGAGATTTTCCACATTCATTATTATTATTCAACACACATTTTCATGAGAAAATATGATTTAGTCTGGCATTTCTATTCGTTTGTACAGAAAGACAATATGTACATATTATATTTAAGATTTTGATACTGTTTTTGCAGTACCTAATATGAGGGGGAATTCTGCATGGGGTTTAGAGAAGGGATAGTGGGTTCCTTTCTTAGGATATACGACAAGAGCTCCATAGACGGTAGCTCTGTCCCACTCACTGTGCGCATGCCACCACAGGGTGCCTTCTTCCGTGGATAATATAATCTTTTGGCTGAACTTGGCTCCTGGTTGAATTGGACACTGCGTAATATACTCTGGACCATCTGACCATGGATTCCTTGGTTGTTTCACTCCATGCCTGAAACATTATATAATCATGACAGCTTATTTTTCCCTCCTAAACACACAAAAAACTGAAACAAAAATAGTCATAAGCGTGTGTGTGTATATATATATATATATATACCAGTGGATTGTAATGTTACGGTTGCCCTTGTTGTGAACATCGACGATGATGGTATCTCCTTTTCGAGCGTAAAGCGTTGGTCCAGGAAATTGGCCATTCACTGTCAATATGTTCTTCGTGCTGCACAATCTTGTGTAAGGGGCTTCTTTAACCTATACAACCAAAATGAATACAAATGTGTATCGTTCAGACTATGCATGTGTATATAAATCGACTTGGGGATGTGTATATATACATTCCAGCTAGCTACATAAAGCACATATTAGTGGTTCAGGTGTGCTTGCAATGGCTTGTATATATTTATCTCGAGCTGAGAGGTGAAATTGGGTTAAGAAGTTTGGGGCTCAGAGATATACTTTCCATGCATGAAAAATAATTGAAACATGGTGAGAAAATAGATTATATTTTTGCCAAAAAAAGAAAGAGTTGATGAGAACTAATTTACCACAAAAGCATGTCGGCGAACCGAAGCTTGGCAATGGAGGATGCCTAGTACAACTAGTACCCCTAAAACTTGGAATCTAAGTAAAGGCTTCATGATCAGGCTAGGAGTTTCTTTTAGTTAATAAGAAAAGAACTCTGCGTTAGGTTTAATGATTTGATGAAGACTTAAATAGACAGAACGACAGGAAGGCATGCAATAATATTTACCTAATTTTATCGGTAAATTGGTGTTTCAGATAATTCCAAAATAAGTAAATAAATTTAACAAGCCATCACGATCGGTGCTATGATATGAGTGCACGTTTCTATATTCCTTCAAACTCGTGCAAATTCCTACTTTTCCAATTTGATATCGAACCATCTTTTCATTAAATTTCACTTAATTAATCACACTTTATTTCGAATTGTGATTGTATATAAAAAAATTGGGAATTAGCCAGGTTTATACGTCTGACTCTGTGATTAAGTTTAAACTTACTAAATCAAGCATAAATTATTATAAGAACAAAAGTTAACTAATATTATTGGTCAGTCCTCAGCGTATAAATCTATACAAACATCTATTAAATATATAGTCACGCGATTTGCCAATGATATGGCCTGCCTTGAAGTAAGGGTTTTAAACCCTCTCCAGCCAGTCCATTGACTTTTCAAGTCCATTTCAACTTTTCAAACTCACCGACCAAAGTGATGGATGGATCGATAGGATGGCTTACGTGGAAAATGTTTCAGAAGTGTCGAAATAAGTCACGCAAAAAAATACCATCACAATTCATCATTTTACGGGCCACTAGCATCCATAATATTCATATCCATGTTGCAAGCAAAAAAAAAAAAAAAAATATATATATATATATATATATATATTCATACACATGTTTTCACAAAAAAAAAAAAAAGAAAAAATATTCATACACATGTACTATATTCAAGTTAAATTATACATATTATATATCTGCAGGGATATCAAAATATATTTAGAGCGCACAAATACCATGCTTATTTTCATCTGCAGAGACAAAGTTTTGATTATATTTATTGGTTATTGCCAATATAGTAACATTGTCGTTGTTTTTTTTTTTTTTTTTTTTTTTTTGTGGGCATGTATTTAGGGATTTGTGAAATTCAATCAATTAATTTGTTTATATAAAAACATCTTCAATAATAAATACTATTTTGTTATTGATATTTTAAAATTTTGGCATACCCTTTTAATGATAACTGTCAATGTTAAATTTTGCTATTTCTAAAATAGCATGTGTAAAAATGGTGAAAGAAAAATTGTTGGATTGAATATCATCCTTTCAAAGTTTAAAACTTACAAAAATTAAAATTAAAAAATATATTATTTAATGATATAGATTTCACAGATTTTATTATAACGTAGTCCACAATAAAAAAAAAATATCAATTACATTTTTTGTGCTAAATTTGATAATAAAAATGTAATTGATATTTTTTACAGTGTATTATTAGAGAGCACAACAAATTTATCTATGCTATATTTTAATATTGCAATAATGGCAAAATACAATGCCATATCTAAGCCACAAGAATTCGAAATCTGGCTGCAGATATACATCAATTTTTAAACAAAATGTCAAAAGGAGTCTTTCCACCAGCCTCGCAAAAAGAAAAAGAAAATGGAGCATTAATTGTTGGCAAGCATATAAAACGTGTAATATTGTACCTCCTACCACAACGACGAAAAGGAGTTCAACAAGTAATGCTTTTGGTTCCACATACTGGGAAGAAGAGCAAGTTCAGAATGGTGGGTCTCGGTAATTAAGCTGTTTTAAGGTGGATTTTTGAAGCAAAGGACAATTGGTAATCATCTTTGAACTGTATATAAAGTCGGGGTATATGTAATGAAATTGCTTTGGACGATGGTCTGACTAAGGATTTGAAAGTATGTACAACTCCAAACATACGACGTTTCTTTGATTCAGTGAATACTAGGTTCTTTTAGAATATTGGGACTTGACCTAACCTTTTTGTTTTTACATATAAGTATTTACACCTAAGAAATTTTAATCTTTAAACTACAAGATAGGAAAAGAAAAGAAACTCTCTGTTAGAGGCACTGATACAGCCACTCACGGGCTAAGTGTTTAGATTTGTGTTGATCTCTTGAAGTTAGTGGTAGAAATTTAGTTAGAGTCAAATACTTATCTTGATAGTATTCCTATCCTTACTAGTGTTCATATCAGTAGTTATATGTTGTTTGTTCTTATCATGTAACTTGTATACATTTACTGCTAGTGTTAATAAAATAATCAAGTCATTGCATATGCTACTTTCTTTACGTAACAAAAGTTTACATGGTATTAGAGTTGTAAGACAAACATCATGGCAATCATTTCTATAGTTTCTTCTGAAATAGCTCAACTAAATGAAGTTTCCCTACCAAACTATCCTTTTCCTTTCAAGCTTAAAAAGATAATTATTTAGTTTGGAAATCTCAGATTTACCCAGCTATTGTTGGCAGCAATCTAGAAGGCTTTGTAACAGGTGCTATCAAGACACCACCAACATTAATCATTGAAGAATCAAAGGACTTAGGGTCATCGAGACAAGTTCCAAATCCAGAATTCTTGCTGTGGAGACTGTTAGATCAGGCTCTTTTCGCATGGATTCGGTCTTTGATTTCCATAGAGGTACGGATTCAATTATCCCATACTAATACATGTTTTGAGCTATGAATTCGATAGGCAGATTGTTTGGAAACTAGTCACGTGCAAGAATCAGTTGAAGTTACAACTTCAATCCACAAAGAAAGAATCAATGGCCATCACCCAATATTACATGAAGATGAAAGAAATATCGGATAATCTCAATATGGCCGGTTATAGTCTTAGCACTGAAGATTTCATTATGCATCTCCTACAAGGTTTGCCCCATGAATATGATGCCATCATAGCAAATATTATTCACATAGTCTGCCTTTAGAAGTAGAGGAAGTGCAGGCACTTTTATTAAGCCAAGAGATGCGGATTTCAAGTGCCACACCAGTCATACAACCTGCTGTCCATGTTGTTGAGAGAACAAGCAAAAAACCTGATCAGACCAGTTTTGGTCGTGGTGGAGCATTCTCAAACCGAGGTGGACAAGGCCGTGGAAGGGGTTGCGATTTTGGATCCCGAGTCTTCTGTCAGTTATGCCGACAACCAGGTCATATTGCTCCTGACTGTTACTATAGGTTTGACAAGGATTTTCAAGCTCCACAACACAAAAACAGTAGATCATCTGCCTACTACACCAGTCCTGACATTGTAGCTAATCCTGAATGGTTAATGGACAGTGGTACAACTAATCATGTTACTGTTGATCCATCAAATTTGCATTAGAAAATGGACTATGGAGGCATGGATAAAGTAATTGTGGGCAGCGGTCAAGGTTTGGATATCCTCTCTACTGGCTCTTCTGTTTTAAATACTGGTTCTAAAAATATTAAACTAGATTGCATGTTGCATGTCCCAAAAATTAAGAAAAATCTTTTAAGCATTGCAAGATTAACTCGTGATAATAATGTTATTGTTGAGTTTAACGCTCATTCTATATTTGTGAAGGATCTGGCTATGAGGAAGCTCCTACTAGAAGGAACCCTTAGAGATGGACTTTATCAGATTTTTTTTTACCTAGATTTAATAAAGCACTTGCTTCAGCTTGTTGTGCAAGTGTTAATTTTAGTTCTTTCTATTCAGAATTTTTTAGAAATAAATTGTGGCATTTTCGTCTTAGACATCCATCTCTTTCTAAGAAAATTGTTGCTGATGACAGTAAAAAAAGTTTTATTTCAAATAAAGACAATTTTTGTTCCATTTGCCCATTGGGCAAATCGCATAGACTTTTTGCATCTCATTCTCATACAAAAAGTAAATATCCTCTTGATTTAATTCTTTCTGATGTTTGGGGACCTGTTCCTGTTCTTTCTACTGAAGTATACAGGTATTATGTACTCTTTGAAGATAACTATTCGAGGTTTTCATGGATTTTCCCTTTAAAATTAAAATCTGAAATACCAAATTTTTTTTTGGAATTTAAAACCTTGGTTGAAAACCTTTTTCAAACAAAAATAAAAACCTTTCAATTTGACTGGGGAGGTGAATATAGATCATTGGCTCCTATTTTAAAAAATTTTTGTACAGCCTTTCAGCACCCATGTCCCCATACCCACAATCAGAATGGTAAAGTGGAAAGGAAACATCAGCACATAATTGAAACCGCCCTATCTCTTTTAGCTCACAGTTCCTTACCGCTTAAAGATTGGTGGAATGCTTGTTCTTTAGTCGTTTATTTAATAAATCGACTTCCTACGGTAGTCTTGGAAAATAAATCACCACTTCAAAAATTATTTAAGAAAAAATTTAATTTTTCGTTCCTAAAGTGCTTCGGCTGTGAATGTTTTCCTTATATTCGGCCATATCAACATCATAAATTTTCCTACCATTCAGAAAGATGTGTATTTATAGGATATAGTTCCACTCATAAAGGTTATAGGTGCCATAGTTTACAAACAAGGAAAATCTATATTACCCCGAATGTGGTCTTCAATGAGTCATGTTTTCCCTACAGCAGCTTATGCAACAAGGAATTTTCTTCTAACTCAACCTCTTCTATTTTTATGTAACACCCCGTTCCGAAGTATATCGAAAATTTCTAAAATTTGACGAAGGTTGACCGGGTTTGATCGTCGTTGACCGAGAAGGGGTTAAATGTTGACTTTTTACTTCTGGTGGAATTTCACATTGACCGAGGTCCCGTTATGAAGTACACATTGTCACGAGTCCATAGACTAGTAGCACGTTGAAAACGGAGCTACAGATTGAAAGTTATGAGCAAAACAAGTTGAGGTCCAAACTGTCCAAGGGGTGCCGGAGTTGACTTTTTGTTCATACAAAGTTGAGCTTTAACTTATGCATGGTTGTGAAGTACTCGTCAATACGAGTTCATAGACTAGCAGTACGTCTGATTTGGACATGTGGTTTGAAAGTTATGGACATGCAAAGTTTTCCAAATACTGTAATATCTTAATATATTTTGATTTGAGTGAACAGTGTGTGCCATGTGTCGTATTTTCAGCCAATCCCATGAGTGAACAATGTCACCCACATGTGGTTTTTATTTTGACAAAAACACATGAGCCGGGGGGAAGAGAGAGAAAGAGGGGAGGAGAGAGAGAGAGGGGGGGGGGGGAGAAAAGCCACCACCATCGGCCACCACCGTTGACGGTCGTCCGATCACTTTTAAGCCACACGCGCCACCCTAGCTTGAAGCCCACCTGAAAACGGGCCGGCTAGCTAAAAATCATGGCCAGATCGCCGGCGATGCGCCCGGATCGGGGCATTTTCCGGTGAGTGGTCGATTCCCTTCTCTCGCCGACATCTCCCAAACCAGACCTCTTTTACCTCACCGCCGGTTCCGTTGAGTTATCCATCACCACATCTACCACTTCACCAAGTTTCACTGCCAGTGGCCACCGGACGCGCCGTCGGCGGTGGCAGATTCCGATGACCACGGCGGCTCACCGGAAAACCCAATTCTGGTGAGTTTCCGATCACCTCACCCATCCTTTCCCACTAATTCCGACCCCCTGAACCCAAATCCAGTGTCCACTTTCCTCAATTCTTAACGGATTGTGAGAATCGAGGATCTAAAATCCGAGAGCTTTCCGACGAGATTCCGGCCACCTCGGGTCCGATCTCCGAGAAGTAAAATATTAATTTATTTGATCCTGTATAATATTGTTGTTTTAGGAGCACGTGTGAGTCGTAGAATTGATCCTTTGGAGGATCTTGGTTGGATTGCATGCTTGAGGTGAGTGACTCACTTTCAAAATTTTTTTGGGTTGGTAAATTGTATATATTTTGTGTTGATTATATATTTGGAAATTATATTTCATATGTTAATTATTTAGTAAATTTATATTTGGAATTTTGATGCCAAAATTGATTGGAATTAAATATTTGTGCATTATAAAATATTTTGGTTCTAAGGATTATATGCATTTGGGATTTTGTTAATTATTATTAAATTTCATTTTTGGAGTATTTCATAATTAAATATTTGAGAAATAGGTTTTATGTATTTGATATTAAGAGAATTTCTATATAGAATAACATTGCCAATTTATGATAAATTTTTTTAATGTGTTTTGGTGCAAAAATATATTTTGGGACTTAAGATTCATGGTTTAAAGTTTGATTTAAATTATTGTTAAGTTTAATGTTGGCGTTATGATGGTGATTTATATGAATTTAATTGCATTCGGATTTGATATAGTTTTTAATATCATTTTTGGTACAGCTTGATTTTAAGGGTTTGAAGAAAAATATTTGTTTTAAAAGTATTATGCTTCAAAAATATTTTTATGCATTTAAATATTATGGAATTGATATAGTTATGGTGAAATTGATGGATTTTAAAGTGATGGATTTATGATGAGGATTAAAGAAAAAATGTGGGAATGTAAATTTGAAAAATGGTATAATTCCTACGGTGAATTTAGGAAAAATTTGGTATTTTAATAAAAAACTTAGTTATTTGTTTTAGACGCACTCATACACTACTGGTGTTCTGTACTGTATATATGGATGAGCGCGCAAGTTATAATGTCTCCCGTGAGTTGCCATCGGACCGAGGGCAGGCAAGTTTGATATTTGCCATAAGCCGCCCCCCTCCATGGTTGGGTTGACGGTTTAAGCAGCGGCGCTGTCGGGACACCAAAGCGATCTTATGCAAGTTTCTCTCTTTAACCTCCCGCCAGATGGTGCTCGGGACGCTGGGTATCATAGGGCGTCACTGGTAGATAGTGTGGTGCGACAAGTATCATTTTTCAGATATAAATTTTAAATCCTAAAGTTTTAAAGCAGCATTTAAATTAAATATATTTAATTTGTTTTATCACCTATTTCCAATTAGTATTTTCTAAAATGTATTTATTCATATTTTATGTCACTTATTTTAAATTAATATTTTTAGAATGCATCTTGCTATAAAAATATTATATAGATTGGCTGAATGTTTCAAAATGAATATTATAGTATTTTTCTACCACTTATTTTACATGATTGTTTGTAATTATTTAAATTATATTTTTGACACTGTTTATTTTGCTTTATTAAATCAAATTTTATGAATTATATATTGAATTTCACTTTTATGTTATATTTCTTTAATGCAAGTATTCTAAATTTATTATATTATATTTTATTTGTATTTGGATTATTTAAATTTTTATTAAATTAATTATTCCTTGATTTTTGAGGCATAAAAGATTGGGTTTTGCGAAAATGTTTTAAAAAGGGAATTTTTCCAACTGAGTGAATCGTGAGGGTTTTGAGGGAAAATATTATTTTTAACTACCTATTATTTATTTACTTATTTCTTATTAATCAATTAACTAACTTATTTATCCTTTTATTATTATTATTATTGTATAGTAGATTGGGTTACTCACTGAGATGATTAGCATCTCATATTTTTAAATTCCGTTCCTTTAGGTCCAAGTTAGTTGACGTTGATTGTTGGGGGCAAACTCGACGTCTTGGTTCATTGCTGAAAGTCCAAGAGAAGCTTTTTCCTCTCCATCTTGTATTGCTTCTTTATCTGTCATTGTATTAAAGTTATATTTATTTGTATAACGCTCTGTATACGGATTGGACAGATATTTGTTTAATTGCTTACTGATTCCCTGTTATTATTTTGAAGTACTGTAAATTTGTGGAAACAAATTGTAGTAAGGTGGGAGGAATAAGATGGTGTTTATTCGAGTGTGTTTTATGCGCAGAGAATTTTGTGGTAAGTCCTACCCTTAGCGGAGATGCTGCTGGATTTTCCGTTGGAATGTTCGGTGATGTTTCCCTAGGATCAGGGCTTGTCTAGGATTCCGGTGAGGAATTTTAAACGGGTCCTGACATTTATGCCTCTTAATCCCTTTATTTGTCAAAATTTTGTGCTTTCTTGTTCTACAGATAGTCAGCCACATCCATCTCTTGGGTGCCATTGTGGGTCCTCCTCATCGGATACTTCCTTTTCACAACATGAGTCTCCACTCAACGTGACAGAATCACCTCCGCCTCTTGCCTCCCCTGGACACGATCAGCCTGGTATCAGGCAGCATGTTTCTTCTTCCATCCTAGGTCAACCATGCATCTCCTCTCTGGAGTCTTGGACCCCGACACCTGGCATCCTCTCCCGATGTTTAGTTCGATCAGTCATGCCACCATCTCCAACTGGTTCCAAAACTGATGCCTTCAAAGCCAGTCAATCTGATGTCGTCCCATCTGCTACTTTACCATCTTCTCCACCAGCAAGGCCATCTCATCATATGATCACACGGTTGAAGGCTGGTTCCACAACTGATGCCTCCAAAGCCAGTCAATCTGATGCTGTTCCATTTGCTGCTTTACCATCTTCTTCACCAGCAAGGCCATCTCATTAGATGCTCACACAATTTAAGGCTGGAATTTCCAAGAAGAAAGTTTTTCTTCATCAAAAGCTTAGTGACCTTGATTTATATGAACCTACAACAACCAAACAGGCTTCGTCTCATCCGGAATGGGTCTAAGCTATGCACGATGAACTTGGTGCATTGCACCGTAATCAAACTTGGACCCTCGTTCCATCGACAGCTGACATGAACATTATTGGTAGCAAATGGGTTTTTAAAATTAAGCGGAATCCGAACGGTACCATAAATCAGTACAAAGCTAGGCTTGTTGCCAAGGGATTCCATCAGCATCCCGGGATAGATTTCAAAGAAACGTTCAGCCCGGTTGTTAAGCCCTCCACCATTCGAGTCATTTTGTCTCTAGCAGTCTCTCGTGGCTGGGATATATGGCAACTAGACATAGACAACGCCTTTTTAAATGGTCACTTGCGTGAGAATGTGTACATGCAGCAACATGATGGCTTTCTAGATCCATCCAAGCCGACACATGTCTGTAAGCTTCACAAATCGTTGTATGGTTTGCATCATGCCCCTCGTGCTTGGTATGATTAGTTACGGCTTACTCTCACTCAATAGGGTTTTGTCCGATCTAAAATGGACTCCTCTCTTTTTATCTTCACCAAATCCGGTCTGGTCCTTTGGGTTCTCATCTATGTTGATGACATCATTATCACCGGCAGTGACTCCAATGGGATTAACAGGTTTATTAGTCGGCTCCATTCATTGTTTTCTCTTAAAGACTTAGGCCTTTTATCTTTCTTCTTAGGGATTGAAGTTTATCGAAACTCTACCTGGTTATATTTGTCTCAAGCAAAATATATCCGTGAGTTTCTTGTCAAAACTAACATGCTTGAATGCAAGACAAGTCCGACTCCCGCTTCCACTTCTATTCAGCGTGGTAAGGATATTGGGGCTCCCTTTGCTGATAAATTGCTCTATCATAGCACCATTGGTACCTTACAATATCTGCTGCTTACTAGGCCTGAATTAGCCTTCATAGTGAACAAACTGAGCCAATTTTTGCAGCACCCAACCGAAATTCATTGGGCTGCCTGCAAACGTGTTTTGCATTACTTGAAAGGAACTCTCCAGCTGGGGCTTCACCTTCGACCTTCTCTGCATTCTTCCCTTTATGGATACACTGATGCTGACTGGGCCTCTACCGTTGATGATAGACGGTCTACGGGGGGTTACTGTATCTACTTTGGAGACAACTTGGTTTCTTGGTCTTCACGCAATCAAAAGGTTGTTGCACGTTCCAGCACGGAATCTGAATATTGTGCTTTAGCTCATGGGGTAGCCGAGCTTATCTAGATTGAATCTTTACTTTGTGAATTATGTGTTCCCGTGCCTCGCCCTCCTATCCTTTGGTGTGACAATCTGAGTGCTCGCTCTTTGGCATCCGATCCGGTTTTCCATGCTCGCACAAAGCATATTGAGATCGATGTGCACTTTGTTCGTGATAAAGTGCTCCAACAGATGCTACAAGTCAATTTTGTTCCTAGTACTGATCAGGTTGCAGACATACTTACTAAGGTGCTTCCAACAGCTTGTTTTCTGGTTCTCAGAGACAAACTGAACCTGAAACCTTCCTTGTCTAGTTTGAGGGGGTATGTTAGAGTCACTGATACAGCCACTCATGAGCTAAGTGTTTAGATTTGTGTTGATCTCTTGAAGTTAGTGGTAGTAGTTTAGTTAGAGTCAAATACTTATCTTGATAGTATTCCTATCCTTACTGGTGTTCATATCAGTAGTTATATGTTGTTTGTTCTTATCATGTAACTTGTATATATTTACTCCTAGTGTTAATAAAATAATCAAGTCATTGCATATACTACTTTCTTTACGTAACAGAATTTTACACTCTCTAATGGAACTGCTCCATACATTCGACATTAGCATTTTCATTTTGAGCCTCTCTTTTTGCTGTCTATCCAGACTGAAGCATTTGATGATGAAGATGCAGTGCCCTTTCTTTGCTGTCTAATGATTTTGTAGGATCCATTTCCCAGCTTTGCTCCGTTTTAGACCTTTGTAAAAGTTGGAGCTGATTTTGCAGGATCTGTAGAATAATATGCATTATCAAATCACATAAAGCTAAAGGATTATTAAATCACATAAAGCTAAAGGAAAAGGGCAAGAACCAACTGAATCAAACTTTCATTAACATGCCAGCACTAGATTGAAGAATTAAAGTTTTTATTCCGTCATTCTGTCCATCTATTTTTACTATTAGTTTCTGTAACCTATTGATCGCACTTGGAAAAATCTCTACACGAGTGCAAATAAACATGCTTCGGCTTCTGTAGATGCATATAATCTTGCATCGGGGATGGGTGGCCAAGAAGCCACAAAGAATATAAGCAATGCACATATTTATAAACCCATACTCAATCACAGGTGATACAAAAACTTTTCCCATTAAAACTGATGACTGCAACTTGTTTAGATACTCAGTTGTTGGCTTACACATTTTTTATAACACGGCAGAGGTTCACATATGAATATACAGTTACGGATTGATTAATAAACCACAAATTTTAGGTGCCCCAAGATGAAGATTTGTTATACCTAAATCTGGTGTTGAAGTAGCTATTTTTGAGCATCCGAGTATCTGATACTTTTGGATCACTGTTCAACTTCTCTTCGCTGGTCAATTTAGACTTGGATGTCTAAAAAGGAACCAAAATGTATTGTGGAAATTGAGGTGTGGACAAGTTTGCAGGTTCACCAGGGCGTACAAACTGTTGTTGTGATTGTTCACCAGATTCATTGCTGGCAGAGTTGGCCAAAGTTATTTGTGTCTGAGGAAGTACAGCATACCCAGGGAACCTGCGAAGGAGGAATTTGGTAAGATGTTCATTATCACTTTCCATGCCATGTTACAGATCCACAGAGGCCATGCCAGTTGTGATAGCAAAACAGCCCAACCAGAAAAACCTAAGCTTTTAATACTGAAGTTAGGAAGAAAAGTTTAGACTCAAATCCGAAGGGAAAAGTATTGGCTGTGCTTCACTTATTGACTAGTTCCAAGTTTCTTATACATTTTAAAGCTTTCCAACTTATAAATAGTTTGCAAACTAAGAATATGTACTTACAATAAAGAATATGTTTTAGGGTCATCATTTATACTTTGAGAGAGTAAGCATGTGATGTCACAGCTTTTTCGTGACACAAGTAAGCTCAACATGCTGCATGCAACTCAAATATCCAGTGTCCTGACTCCATACAGTAGATATAATGCCAAGAGAAAAAAATTAAGCATGCCATCCATTAAAGCACAAGTGCTTACCACACGAAGGTGTTTGCAGAGTGATAAACATAAGATTTCTCATATATTGTGGCAGCTGCAGCAGCAGCTTGAAGCCTGGCCTGATGAAGGCTCACATTATCACTTGCCACACCACCAACTGAACCCTGACCAGACGTACCTGAGATGCCTGGCCGTGTTCCCAAAAGAAATAGAATTAAGAATTAGGGGGAAAAAAAAAAAACTTAATTTTACCTTTTGCCATGATCATAATTTTTTTAGTTGTTCGATATTATTTCTAAGTATAGGATACAAATATAAGAATAGGTTTGTATGTAATTGGCAATGGCAGAAACAAAATGGCGGAAAATGTGGTACAGTTCTCATGGAAAATTGCAAAAAAAAAAAAAAAAAAAAAAAAAAAAAAATAGCTTTGTCGGATAAAGACCGGAATTCAAATTTGATTATTATATGCCAAATTCATGATTCCAAAGAAATCACACGAGTTGATATGTCCACGTGCCGCGATGTGTGGTCAATAACATGTCAGGACTGATGTTTCCCAAAGTCAATGACTCACGCGCCATGAAGGCCAGTGAAAATACAATTATTTATAGTCAACCTTAAAATCAAGTACTCTTCTTCCAGGTGCTGTTGGTTTGTTATATGAAAGATTTCTTGGGTCTGGGTCTTGAGGCTCAAATGCAAAGTTTAAACCAGGAAACAAGAACAGAGAAGAAAGAAAAGAAAAGCTAAAGAAGAAAGAAAACCCATACCGAAAAGAAAAGTTAGAGAAAGAAGGAAAAAATCGCTACCAGGGACTTGTTCAGATTGGCGGGGTACGTGACCCACCTCCTCAGTATACTTGTCCTGCTTCGCAAGATCCTCACCACCAGATCCTTTGCAGGTACAATAATCAAATATCAGTATATATAAAGCTTGTTGCTTTTTGCTTTCTTTCATATTATATAATATATATATATATATATATTTATACATATATGTTTTTTCAGTTGACTGTATCCTCTTTTTTCCATTCCCTGTTCCTTATGCCCAGTTTTAGTTAAATTGTTCCACTTTTTGTGTTTTGCCAATGCTCAGTTTTGGTTAGATTGTTCCACTTTCGTGTTTTGACCATGCTCTGATTTTTTATTTTTTATTTTTATTTTTTAAATTTTTTATAATGTATAAGTGAATTTAGAATCATGTGAAAAATAATACAATTAGGAAGTATTCGTTCGTCTGGTAGTTGAGCTGAAAGCTGACTGATATGAATATTGAAAACCATTCCAAGTCGTAGCAGGGGTTTTTGGTAACCTCTTAGAGGGAATGGAAGCTTAAATGATCAGTTGCTATTTACTAATTTTGCACATATGATGTGAAATTCCTTTTATCCAAATATTGTGTTTTCAGGTTCATCACTTACAATGATGTCCCTTCCATCCAGAAGAATTATTGCTTGACAGAATATATGAAATAGGCAGTTCTTTTATTGTTTTTTTTTCAACGTTGCTGTCCTTTGTGTATGTAAGAAATCGTGTGTATTCTCTTCTACAAATTGAAAGAATTTACGAAACTCCCCAGACTGAAAATATATAATATGCTGGTTCAATAATAACATAATTCCAATTCCTGTGACCTAAGATGGAGGTAAATTGGTCCTGGAGATTCAATTCCCATGGAAGTGCCATTTGTCATTTAATTTCTTTTATATTTGCTACAGTTTGAAAAGGCCAGTTAAGATATATATGTGGTTTCAAAAGTTACTGAAACCTTAGTTTTCTGGTAGTAAAATGGAAAAATACAATCCATATTATCTGTGACAGCCAGGTTCTTTTCCCTTCTATTAAAGTATGACAAATGACAATACTTTATGTCAAATGACAATACTTTCACTTGCCCCAGGAGTTTCACTTAAAACTCAAGAAATGTATGTCATGGTGTTCCTCACTAGGTACATTGACTTGTTCACAAAGTACTACTCCTTCTACAACCTTTTGATGAAGTTGTTCTTTATCGGAACTTCAGTCGCTATAGTCTGGTACATGAGATTTCATAAAGTGGTAGTGAAGCAGACATACAACAAAGATCAAGATACTTTTAAACATTACTATCTTGTTCTTGCATGCTTTTAAACATTACTATCTTTTAAACTCTGATGGTAACCTGTCCTCTTTTCATAGGTTGTATGGACATTCTCAATGTATCTGGAGGCTATATTAATCTTACCACAATTGGTATTGCTGCAAATGTCATCCAACATTGACAACTTAATTGTAAACTATGTTTTCTTTCTCAGTATGCTAGACAATTTCCCTTTTGTTGGTACTTTATATATGTTTTGTCTTACTTAATTTCAAATATGTGAAGGTGAATTGACAATTTGAATCTTGGTATTTAATGCATACATAGTGTTTTTGCAAAATATTTGAACAATTTTTTATACATGGATAGCTTTTGACTGTTACATTTTTATTCTGGGTATTCTGAATACCATTCTACTTTATGTCAATATAAGCATTTATAGAAGCCAGTCTTTCAGAAAAGAAAAATGAACGTCAACTTCTCTCCAGTTACTTTAAATGCTCGAGGACACTATTCTTTTCTGCGACAATTGAATGTTCATATCCCTCAAAGTGAAAACCTTTTACTTTTACTAACCGAGATAATTTGTTTGATTTGATTCAAATTTTGGGAAGAACAAGTTCAAAATTCTTGCTCTGTTTCATTGCTGACAATCATAAAAAATACAAGGAACTTATGGCATTGGGATGCTCCTTCTCTTTGGGGTTATTGATTTGTTGTTTTGATAATGTCTGTGGTGATACTTTTGTTTGGTAATATTACTTGGGCATATCGTGCCTTATATCTTCTCAATTGGATCTATCTTTTCTTCACCGAGCTCCACAGAATTCGATGGATACATAAGTTCTTTCTTTACCACCCTCAAGTAATTTCCAGGATGTTATTAACTAATGGGTCATTTTTGAATGCTGCCGAAACACATCATGGATTTCAGTACTGGTTCGGACTGTTCTTTATGCTGACTTCTTCTACTACTATATTAAGAGGTACTCTTTTTCTCTACCTGACTAATTTGCTTCATGGAAACCATAGAATAGTTTAGGCTAGAGTACAATGATTCACGAATGTTTCAGTTTCGTGAAAGAGGTCGCATTTTAGTGCTTTCCTACTTGACAATTTGTGTTTGATTTTTGTTAATTTTCAGTTGGAGAAAGCAGGAGGAGCTGAGGATTCCTGCTTGAAATGGATGGTTTCTGCTGGTTTATGGATTGACTAATTAAAAGTAGCCACACACTGTTGTTGGCCAAGTGTTGGGCAAATGGAAAATTTCAATTTCTAGTTTTAAGAAATACACCTGTTTTACGTTATCTTTCACACTGTATGTCTAAAAAGGGTACAAACAACACTTTTTTCCGTGACATTTTCAGTTTTGGGAACCATTTGTAACTCGATTTTTTTTATTTTTTAATTTTTATTTTTTCAATATATGAAGGTTTAGTTTGTAGATATTAGAATAAAATGGTCATGATTAGCTGTCCATTGCCTAGCGAAATTACTAAAGCAGAAATTGTCTTGTCCATATCAAAAAGAACATGGTATTGTGTTATTTGCAAAGAAATTATCCATTTTATTTTAGCAACAATTAAGTTGTTCAGGTAAACAATATATTCAGTAGCAACTTTGATACGTTTTCCTTTCTACGAGACGGTAAACAGTAGTTTTAGGTTGGAAAAAAAGAGAAAAATAGATAGAAGAGAAAGAGATAAAGATATAGTTTAATTCGGAATAAATTTCATTCATTCATATTTTCATTATAAAATAAATAGACTTGTATACTTATTCTACCACATACTTATATACTCATTTGACCACAATTGCACGAAATAAACAACCACCACTACATAATTCTAATCATTGACAATAACTAATCTATAACAATAATAAAAAGATATTTTCCTATACGTAAATGATTATGATGATGATGATAATAATAATAATAACAATAATAACATAGGTCCATATCATTTCTTTTCTCTTGGAGCATCCTTGTCCTCAAGATGGGATTAGGTACTGTTCTTGGAGAGGAGCCACTTGATCTCCCAGGCAGCATTATTCTTTTAGGCTCCAACCAAGGCTTCAGAGGCTGTCAACAATATATTATCGTGCATTGCTTCAACATTGCCAAATCCAAGAAAAATGTGATCATTGTTGGCCTGTCCTGGGACATGAACTTTTCCTTTCAACTAATCATTCCTTTCTCATTCTAATTTATATAAAGACCTTGAGGTATATTTTTGGCAAGCTTTGCCAACTATAGAGTATAGACGACCCGAAAGCAACTCCTCAACACCACCATCAATGGCAGAGTTGAGGTCCCTATCTCGTATTGAAGTGCTACATATTTTGTCCTTCAAAGTGCCCTCTATCAGAGTTTTTGTATGTGGCTGTAGTTGATGAACACGTTGCAACTCTGCTAGTATCATCTGAAGTGTCATATTGATATGTTGGAAGCTGATCTCATGCCTGGCTAGAATGGCTTGAACTTTTCTATGAAATTCAGCTTCTATTTTCCCATGGCTATCCATAGTTCACCGGCTCTAATACCAAATAATATGTTCTTTTTTATGGAACAGCAGTTTTAGATAGAAAATAAAAGAAGAAATAATAGGTAGAAAAGAAAAAGATAAAGAAACGAAGATATAGTTTGATTAGGAATAAACTTCATTCATTTATATCTTCAATTTACAATTAATAGATTTATATATTTATTCTACCACAACTACACGAAATAAATAACCACCACCATATACATGAACACTAACTGAGCTATAATAGTATTAATAACTAATAATTAAATAGAATAATATTTTCCTATACACAAACAACAACAACAAATGATGATGCTGATCCATATCAAACTTGAGCATGGTTCAAAGTGCCATAATCCATCAGATAATTTATATTTCGATGAAATCAGAGGAATAAATTAATAATAAATCATAATATGAATAGTGAGTTGATTACTATCATCAGTATCAGCAGCAGAGTAGTTGTTCAACATGGTGGCATGTCTGGAGGTGGTGGTAAAATCTGAGCATTTGGGAATTTCCCATTCTTCACTATGAACGCCATTGTCATACCCCATGACATATGCCTGTCCACGTGGCAGTGCATGAACCAAACGCCTATACATATTACCCAAAAAAAAAAAAAAAAAAAAAAAACTTTAATAATTACAATATCATTATACATATAAACCAAAAAAGGGAATCAAAAGGGTGATAGTAGTATGGGCGTACCAGGATTGTCAGCCTTGAATCTGACAGTGGTCCAGCCATTTACAGGGACGGCAATAGTGTTTTGGAGCGGAGGGTCGACAAGGTTATAATTCAAAGGATCTTTGTCCTTGTCGAAATTTCCAAATCCCCATCCAACCACGTAGAAACTAAACCCATGAAGATGCATTGGATGATCGGCCGCCCCCGCCGTCACATTCGTCCCTTGGAACACGATCTCCACCGTCGAATTATACTCCAATACCTTAACCTCCGTCCTAGATTTCGGTGTCTCCAAGTACAATGGAAGATCCGTGGCCGTGAAATCGAAAAGGGTCTCCGGAAAGTCGGGAAACCTGTCTCCGAAAACACCATTGGCATGGTAATAGTAAGCTTGCAATATGCTGTTCACTGTGGGAGTGACAAAGCTCACGTTGTTCACGCTAGCAGCTAAGCGAGAGCCATTAGGGCCTTGACAAGAATCGTTTTGGCGGCAAGGAAACGTGTTGATGGAAAGAGTAAAAAATAAACGGTCGTTTATGTTCAATGGGACGTCCACAACGGAGTGGATCTTATCGGCTAAGCTTCTGAGTCTCCCTGTAAAGCTCACAGACGAATTGGTGTCGTTATAGGGAGCGAGGTAGGGGGAAAAAGGAGGAGAATTCGAGGGAGTGAAGTCGCCATAATGGAGAAGAGCAGTGGTGGTTGTGTTGTCGAATGGGTTGGAAGTTGCGGTGTAGACTTTGGCACCCATGTAGTAGTGGTGGTGGGGATCTTGATCGGCGGTCAACAAGAAGTCAATGGTTTGACCGGGGGATATTGCTATGTAGTTTGTGACGAATGGTTTGGTGTAGCTTGCATCTGATCCCACAATGGTGAGGCTGTGGTTGGCGATGGAGAAGAAGAGAATATCTTGGAGGCCTGAGTTTATTAGACGGAGTAGATAAGTCTTGCTGTGCTCAACCATTAGCTTGAATGTATCTGCAAATTAATCAACATTGTTTAAATAATATTTAGTTACAGCATTTTCAGAGAGCTACCATATGCATACACGTCAATTACAGTAATGACCTGGTTTTGAGCAGGGATAGAGATCACCAGGTTGACCATTGATGGTTAAAGCGTCTGAAATGTTGGGGTCTCCTCCAGATTTGAGAAACTCAGTGTAAAGCTCCTCTATATCTTCCTTCCACCACTCTCCTGCAAATTGAGTTTTTCCAAATTCCTTATTATTATTATTATTCAACACACATTTTCATGAGGAAATACGATTTAGTCTGGCATTTCTTTCGTTTGTACTGTGTACGGAGAGACAATATGTACGTATTATATTTTAGATTTTGATAGAGATCGTGCAGTTTTTGCAGTACCTAATATGAGGGGGAATTCTGCATGTGGTTTAGAGAAGGGATAATTGGTTCCTTTCTTAGGATATATGACAAGAGCTCCACAGACGGTGGCTCTGTCCCACTCACTGTGTGCATGCCACCACAGGGTGCCTTCTTCCGTTGATAATATAATCTTTTGGCTGAACTTGGCTCCTGGTTGAATTGGACACTGCGTGATATACTCGGGACCATCTGACCATGGATTCCTTGGTTGTTTCACTCCATGCCTGAAACATTATATAATCATGACAGCTTATTTTTCCCTCTCAATCACACAAAAAAACTGAAACAAAAACAGAGTCATAAGTGTATATATAAATGGGAAAATTTTATAGTACGGTGTATATATATACATCGGTTTTGGTATGGTCCATGCTGTAGAACTACTATATATATATATATATATATATATACCAGTGGATTGTAATGTTCTGGTTGCCTTTGTTATGAACGTCGACGATGATGGTATCTCCCTTTCGAGCATAAAGCGTTGGTCCAGGAAATTGGCCATTCACAGTCAATATGTTCTTCGTGCTGCACAATCTTGTGTAAGGGACTTCTTTAACCTATACAAACAAAATGAATACAAATGTGTATTGTTCAAACTATACATGTTTATATAAATCGACTCTGGGATGCGTATATATACATTCTAGCTAGCTACTTAAAGCATATATTAATGGTTTCAGGTATGCCTGCAATGGTTTGTATATATTTATCTCGAGCTGACAGGTTCCATTGGGTTTAGAAGTTTGGGGATCAGAGACGTACTTTCCATGCATGAAAAATAATTAAAACATGGTGAGAAAATTGATTATATTTTTGCCAAAAAAAAAGGAAGAGTTGGTGTTAACTAATTTACCACAAAAGTACGTCGGTGAACTAAAGCTTGGCAATGGAGGATGTCAACTAGAAATAGTACACCTAAAAGTTGGAAGCTAAGTAAAGGCTTCATGATCAAGCTAGGAGTTTCTTTTAGTTAATAGGAAAAGAACTCTGTGTTGCTTTTTTATGATTTTAAACTCTATTTTGATGAAGACTTATATAGACGGAACGACAGGAACTCATGCAATAACAATTACCTAATTTTATTGGTAATTAGGTGTTTCAGATAATTCCAATCTAAATAAATTAATTTAGCTAGCCATCACAATCGGTGCTATGATATGAATGCACGTTTCTGCATTCCTTCAAACTCATGCAAATTCTTACTTTTCCAATTTGATAAAGACCCAATTGGTGAAGGTATTTATTGACAGGGTTCCCTGTACTACTTAATCTCTTTAATAATACCCATTTTTATATACATGCTAATTTATTTACACAATAATTGGATTGAAGGGAAGAAAGAAAAAAGTTTGATGAAGAGAAATAAATATATTCATATAGCGATAATAATGGTAAGTTTAATGAAGAAAAAAGTTTAAAAGGAAAGCAAAGGAAAAATATTTGTTTATAATTGTTATTTGAATGCTTAATGAATGTTTTTTGTGGGGTTGAAGGGAAGAAAAAGAATGATAAGTAAGAAATAAATATTTTCATGTGGTGATAATAATGGTAATTTTGGATTATTAAAAAATTCAGTAAAAGTTTTTTCATTTCTATTTATTTTGAAAAGAAGACAAATTTAATTAAAATAAAAATAAAAAATAATTTATTTCTTTTTCTTTCCATTTCATTTTAACTATTTAAATAAAATATATAAATTTTGTTCTTTCTATTTCCTTTTACTCTATTAATCCAAACGTGTTGAACTTATTTCGGATTGTGATTGTATATATATATATATATATAGATAAAAGGGAAATAGCGAAGTTCATACATCTGACTTTGTGAATAAGTTAAAACTTGGGAAAAATCAAAGAATAATTACAAGGACAAAAGTTAACTAATATTATTGGTCAGTCCGCAGCGTGTAATTCTATACAAACATTAATTAAATGTATGATCAGGCGATTTTTCATGGATATGGCTTTTACTTGAAGTAAAGGTTTAAACCATCTGCAGCCAGTCGATTGACTTTTCAAGACGATAAGCTTCAGCCAACTCTGCTTCAACTTTTCAAACTAATCGACGAAATCGGAATCTGGGAGAGAAATGGATCGATCGAGGGGCCTACATGGAAAATGTTTCTCTCTCAAAAGTGTCTAAATAAGTCACGCAAAAAACAAACCGTCACATTTCATCATTTGACGGAGCCACTACCATTCCATACATATTCATATTATAATCAACTTTAAATTAAATCTACCAAATCCGCCATTTGAGCCTCTCATTTTTCTCTTACGCTCCGCCGCCACTTCCATTGTCGTTTTGAGGTTGACTCTTTTAGTAAGGGAGACCAACACTGCACTTCCATTGCCGTCGTCGTATCGTGCCACAGCAAACGCCTACGACATTAAAAGAGGTGTCATCTGGCCCATATTAAACACACGTCGTCGTTTGAGTTCTCCGCTTTATAAATCCTGGTGATGATTTCTATTCGCATCCCCTCTACAATTTTTTTTTTTTTCCTTTCTTTTTTTGAACGTAAATGATGATAATATTAATGAGGAGGAATTAATAATCGGTGTAATTGAGATAATTTTTTGCTTCAAATTTTCTACTGAATTTGTGCTTCAAATTAATCATGCAACTATTGGTTTATTTATTTATATGTTTGCTTAAACGAAAATTTAAAACCAAAATTGATCAAGTTATTTGAGGGTTAATTGTAATTTAACACTTTTTAATTTGAGAAAATTGCACTTTATGCTTCCAAATTTAAAATGCTGGTTAATTTGCTGCATTTTTTCAGTCCAATTATAATTTTTGGCAAACAGTGGTTAATATAATTTTTACATTGAAGGATATTAAATTATAACAAATTAAAATCAAATAGTCTAAATTGTAACAGATTTGATCAAGTTTTTCAAGTTGTAATTTAATATTGGTAAAATGGAATGAAGATCCAACTTATTAACTACCATTAACCAAAAATATAAAATTGGATCAAAATATAACACTCTGAAACTTAGATAACCTAAATTATATTCAAGTTAAATTATACATATTAAGCCAAATTTTGCCATTACATCTCCAATGATATATGCTAAAAAATTGCATTAACAAATGATATATGCTAAAAAATAACATTAACAAAACTGGTAAAAGAAAAAATGTTGGACCAGATCTCACTCAGACACTCCTTTTAAAATTTAATATTTAAAAAATTTAAAAATTAAATAATATATTATTTAATTATATGGATCCGATAGATTTCATTATAATATAGTCTACTACGAAAAAAATTACCAATTGCAATTTTAACGCTAAATTTGACAACAAAAATACAATTGATATTTTTTGCATTGTGCGATTAAAGAGCATAACAAATCCATTTGTGCTATATTTTAACATTGGCAAAATACAATGTCATTGGAGATGCTCTAAGCCTTCAGAGAATTCGAGATCTGGCTGCTTATATACTTCATTTTATAAACAAAACGTCAAAAGGAGTCTTTCCACCAATCTCACAAAAAGAAAAATAAAATAGAGTATCTAATTGTTAGTGAGCATATAAAACGTGTAATACTGCACCTCCCACCACAACGAAGAACAGAAATTCAACAAGTAATGCTTTTGGTCCAACATCAGTGGGAAAAAGAGCAACAAGTTCAGAGTGGTGGGTCTCGATAATTAAGTTGTTTTAAGGTGGATTTTGAAGCAAAGGACAAATGTCAACCAGCTTGAACTGTACATGCAGTCGGGGTACATGTAATGAAATTGCCTTGCACACTAGGGTTCACCAAGGACTTAGGAGTAGGTACAACTCCAAAAATACGACATTTCACTGACTCAATGAATATTAGGTTCTTTTAGAATGTTGGGATTGGCCTAATCTTTTTGTTTTTACATATTAAGTATTTACACATAAGAAATTTTAATCTTTAAACTACAAGAAAGAGAAAGAAAAAGAAAAGAAACTCTCAAATGGAACTGCTCCACACATTCAACATTAACGTTTTCATTTTGAGTCCTCTCTAGTTGTGGTCTATCCAGAGTCCGAAGCATTTGATGATGAAGATGCAATGCCCTTTTCTTTGTTGTCTAATGATTTTGTAGGATCTATTTCCCTGCTTTGCTCCGTTTTAGACCTTTGTAAAAGTTGGAGCTGATTTTGCAGGACCTATAGAAGAAAATGCATTATCAAATCACACAAAGATAAAGGAAAGGGGCAAGAACCAATTGAATCAAACTTTCAGTAACATGCCAGCACCAGATTGAAAATTCAAAGATTTTATTCCATCATTCCGTCCATCTATTTTTACTCTTAGTTTCTGTAAACTACTGATCACACTTGGCAAAATCTCTACACAAGTGCAAATAAACATGCTTCAATTTTGTAGATGCATATAAACTTACAATTAGATGCTCAGAATCGGGCATGGGTAGCCAAGAAACAACAAAGAACATAAGCAACGCACATATTTATAAACCCATAATCAATCACAGGTGGCACAAAAACTTTTCCCATTAAAATTGATGACTGCAACTTGGTTAGATACTCAAGTTGTTAACTTACACATTTTTCATACCACAGCAGAGGTTCACATATGAATATACAGTTATGGATTGATTGATAAACCACAAATTTTAGGTGCCCCATGATGAAGAGTTGCTATACCTCAATCTGGTGTTGAAGTAGCTGTCTTTGAGCATCCATCTGAGTATCTGATACTTTTGGATCACTGTTCAACTTCTCTTCGTCAGTCAAATTAGTCTTGGATGCCTGAAAAGGAACCAAAATGTATTGTGGAAATTGAGGTGTGGATAAGTTTGCAGGTCCACCAGGGGGTACAAACTGTCGTTGTGATTGTCCACCAGATTCATTACTGGCAGAGTTGGCCAAAGGTATTTGAGTCTGAGGAAGTACAGCATAACCAGGGGACCTGCAAAGGAGGAATTTGGTAAGATCTTCATTATCATTTTCCATGCCATGTTACAGATCCACAGAGGCATTACCAGTAGTGATAGCAAAACAGGCCAACCAGAAAAATGTAAGCCTTTAATACTAAAGTTAGGAAGAAACGTTTAGACTCAAATCTGAAGGGAAAAGTATTGGCTTTGCTTCACTTATTAACTAGTTCCAAGTTTCTGACACATTTTAAAGCTTCCAAATTATAAATAGTTTGCAAACAAAGAATATGTGCTTATAATAGAGAATATGTTTTAGGGTCATCATTTATAGTTCCAGAGAGTAAGCATGTGGTGTCACAGCTTTTTCATGACACAAATAAGCTCAACAAGCTGCATGCACCTCAAATATCCAATGTCCTGACTCCATACAGTAGTTATAGTGCCAAGAGAAAAAATTAAGCATGCCATCCATTAGAGCACAAGTGCTTACCACACCAAGGTGTTTGCAGAAGGATAAACATAAGATTTCTCATATATTGAGGCAGCTGCAGCAGCAGCTTGAAGCCTGGCCTGATGAAGGCTCACATTATCACTTGCCACACCACCAACTGAACCCTGACCAGATGTACCTGAGATGCCTGTCCCTGTTCCCAAAAGAAATATAATTAGCCAGCAGCTCGGTACAATTTAAATGTTACTACAACAATACAGTACTGCAGTCTCACATGATCCAACTGGTACCCTGTAAACAAGAAAACAACCACCAACATAAAATAGTAGTCTTACAAAATTACTATGATATCAAAAGAACACTGATCAATAGTCTTTTCTAGAAAAAATAATCAGCTGTTCGTTGAGCTTTAAGATCTAGAATTTTTTACGTATAAGACTTCACAGTTAGAGACATCTTGCACAGATCATAAATCAGGGTCACGATGGATTTATGTCTCATCAAATTGACAACAGCAGACTAACCAAAGATCCTGCTGGTGCTGGTGATGGCAGGGAAGGGGGATAGGGAGGAAAGGAGTTTAAGGAATCCCGAAATTCTCATAGAGTAACTAACCAAAACAATGTAATCACCTTGATGTGAATCTGATCGTGATCCATTTTGTCCTCCAGCTGTACTTGTCCCATTTTCAGGAGGTACAACTAGGGCTCTGCAAGTTGGACAGGTATGTTGTCGTTCTAACCAGGACCGTAAGCAATGCACATGGAAAAGATGTCCGCAGATTAGTTTCTTGGCTGTGGTCATCTCTTCACGACAAATAATGCAGGTTGCATCACTTCTGCATGTCCATTAGAAAGAATTATGAATTCTATCATGTAAAACGGAAAGAAATGATCACAACATAACACAATGGAGATAGAATCAAAGTTCACTCACGCATCAAGCTCTTCAGGTGTTGCTTCTGGAAATCGATCATTCATGTTTGAAGTGATCTTCCGGTAACGAACGTAATCAGCAACACGAATCTTAAAGTTCCTAAAGGTCTCATAGAGCTCACGTATCAAGTGTAAAGGCACACCATATGTCCTATGGAAAGCAACTTAGAAGTGAATTAAAAGGAAGGATGCAGGCCAAAAAACAAAGTAATGTTGCTGTACTGAACATGGGGATCTAAACATGAGATTGGCCCAACAAGGAAGATTAAATAAGTGGATGTGTAGATGCTATACTCACATGAAAATTACAAGAAAGAAGCAGAGATACATAGATAAGTGAAGCAAGTCCCGTATGAGTTCCAAATAGAATGTATAGACAGGTTTCTTCTCCCATTGTCCCTCCATAAGCATATCACTAACATAGAAAACATATTTGACAAATGTAGATACTGTGGTCGTCGCAAGTATCATGTACCTGAGACACATGAGTTGCACGCAGTGAGAAACACCTTATTTTACAGGACCTGACCTTGAACGATTCATCTACTACTACAAATCCAAGCATCCCCTTATCAGAAAAAGAAATAAGGAACATGTCATAGCGCAAGCATCAGAAATGTGCATTTCGAGATTAAAATTACATTCAGAGAATGCCGGGGCTAGACAATAGAAATTTGTAATTTTTCAAATCAATAGATGCCCAAAAGCAAAAGCAAGAGGAAAGAGAGACACCGAAAAGCATAAGAAGAAAAGAAGCAAAGCGGCAGATAACTTACTCAAACGAAAAGAAGAGTGAAACTGAAGGCTTCCGCGACTGTATCAAATCATTTACTGAAGTGTACAAAAAGAGACTATCGAGTGCAAGGAGAAACCCCAAGAAAGAAACAATACGAATATGAGACAGCATTGGCACTGATGGAGTGGTCTCAATGTACTCTACTCTCTTCTGAGCCAACCAATGCAACGCCTTGATCAGCAACAGAGCCGTAACCATGGCAAGAAACGAAACCGAAAAGTCCTGCCGGAAAATTGTGATTGCAAAGAGAATTTCCATGACTTCCCTCCATGATTGCTCATTAAGCCTCTCAACCTCCGCTTCTCGAAGGGACCCAAGAAATATCCGTTTGGTTAATTGCCACAAAATACACATAATCACAAGACCTATATTGAGAAGAAGCACCAAACTGATCTTGGAGGTGGACAAATAAACCATGGCTGGGTAAAACTGGCCTCTACTGTTAAATGCATGATAGATAACAGCTAAAGTTCCAAGAAAGCTCAACCCCGCATACGTTTGCAGCCTCATCATCTTTCTATTCGTGCTGTTACACCACAATACTCAATCAAAAGATGATAACTTGCACACAAAAAAAGCAATCCCTATTTTTCTTATTTTTTTAATTCCAAAATTTTCTACCCCAGCAAGATATGCCCTTTCTGGCTGCTTAGATTTCACAGAGTAATACCAAAACCAAAATTTCCAAGTATAATAATTCCAAAACCAATTATACAGAAATAAAAAGAGATTCCAGCCCCATATCGCTGTGAAAAAATAAATAAATAACCAGAATTTTTTGCGTAAGCTCTGTTAATTCCGGAATCTTATAATAGCTTGAAGAAACGAAACACTAAAACTAGCACAGATGAGACATATTTCCAAAAACTTAATCCCAATTTCATTTTCCTTCGAATTTCTAGGTAAGCAAACAGACAAAAAAGAAAAAAACAACCAAAATGAATGCATTAACCAGAAAATTGAAAATTCCCAAGGAGACAATCCCAAACTAACATCAATATCACAACTTTGAAAAAAAATAATAATCATAATAAAAAAACAGTTTACAAAACTATATATTTTAATTAAAGAAAAAAAAGAGTCGGCGAGTTGAGAACATGAATACCTCGAAAAGCTCTCTCTGGTTTCCTCTCAAATTGCGTTCCCAAAGTTTTTCGCTGGTTTTCGTTTCGTTAATTATTTTTTTTTCTGCAGTAACCCTCACCGAACCAAAAGAGAAATGATGTGTCTGTATCCAATGAGGTATGAGCACGTGTATCTTGAGTGGTGATCTGGACCCGTACGGAAATGTTATTCTTTTTTGCTTTGTCCGTTAGGATTGACCCGAAACTGTATTTGCCCATTGAACAATTGTGCTTTCTAGTACATTATTAGCCCATTTAAGTTGGACTGAGAAAGGATACATGGGCCTGTGCCAGGGTCCGGTTCGGGCCCGCCCAACTGGAGCCCTGTAAGAGAGAGAGAGAGGGGGCGAGGAAGAGGAGGAGAAGAAGAGAGAGATGGCGTCGGTGGTGAAGAGCGCGTTGAAGGCGATCAGAGAGAGAGGCGTCGGCACCTTTCTGAAGGAGCTCAAGGAGGAAGGATACACGTCAGCTTTCTCTACTTTTTTTTTTTTTTTTTTTGGGATTTTTATTTCGTTTTGTTTGCAATGCTGTTTGTTTACTTTGAAAGATCTCAGTTTTCTCGTCTTTTCTTGTGTTTGGATGTCGCTGGAACGTAGCACGAGTGTTTTGAATTTGTTTCTGTTTCCTTTTTGATGTGGTTAACAATTTCGAATCTGGTTTAGTTTTTTCATTGCTTGGTATCCCAGAAACGAAAGGAAACACGTATACTTGAATCAATTTCGTCAAAACGAGAGAAAGAAGTTCAATTGTTTTTTTGAATGTGTAATTTAGGTGGAAAATGATGAAACTTAGCTTGGTTAAGCGAAATTGCAATCAAATTGTGTGAAAAATCTATAATTGGAGAGTTGTTGAATCAATTTGGTTCTGAAAATTTATGTCCTCCTATTTTGTTACTTATTTCTGTTGGTCTATAGGAAAAATGTTGGAAAGGAAACAACTTTAAAATGTTAAAAATCCTTTTTTTTTTTTTTTTGTTTGGGGTTGTTGTTGTTGTTTTGAAGCTGAGGGACAAAACTCTTCGTTATGAGTATTGCCCCGAATGCTTATTATGTTAGGCCTCTCGTTCTTCAGACAATTCCTTTGTTTTAATTTTTAAGTTTTTGGTATGTGATGATGTTAATCTTTATTCCCGACTGACTGCTCTTACTCTATCTCTCTCACAGGAAATGCCTTCTCGATGGCAATCTTTTGTAAGTAATGTTATCTCATTTATGTTTTAGACTGTTTTCTACTGAATATAATCGTTTGCTGTTGGGACTTGTATAGATAAGAATAGGAATATCTTGAGAAGCAGTTACTAGGATTTGTTTAGAAGATGAATGTGTATAAGAGAACAGAAGGTAAACTGAACTACTAATTGGGCATAAGTCTTATTTCTTGTTGTCCATCTAGCTCCCTATGGAGCATCCATTTTAGACACATAAATCGAATTTCAAGGAATTTTTAAAGCAGCTATTGTGAAATAAATGCTTGATGGTATAAAAGCTTTAGTGTTAGTGGTGAAAACTGTACCAAATATGCCTTCTAGTTGTTAGGTGTATAAGCCTTGTTTTGCATTCGAACGTTTCTCTATGTAGTGTAATAGCATCTTTTATGTTATCTTTTTTTCTTTTCGTCCTCCAACAAATGATTTATCAATTGGTGTGTTGAACTAAATGATTTCTGCTTTTGCTTTTTCTTGCATCTTTTATTTTCTATGGTACATTTTATACTTGAAACATGTCATTGTTGACCGGTTCCCCTAACAAGTTTTTGTTTGATTGATCCAGGCAAACAAAAATCCACAATATTGGGGCAAGGCTTGTGGGTACTGATAAATTTGGCAACAAGTACTATGAGAAACTTGAAGACACTCAATTTGGTTAGTATGCTCTTTTTTTATACTTGGTTTTGCCTACTTCCACTCTTTATTCTTTCTCAGATGGTCAACTATCATGGCCGAAGTGACTATATTTTGTACCGAACAGATACCATTCATTGATGTCTTTTTATTGCTTGTGTTATTGCACTATGCTTAGAGCATATTATAACTCATGAGGGATTTTACAGGAAGACACAGGTGGGTTGAATATGCAGAGAAGGATCGCTACAATGCATCTCAAGTACCGCCAGAATGGCATGGTTGGTTGCACTTCATAACTGATCGCACAGGAGATGAGGTAATACCTCTTCCCTTTTTTCTTTGATAACATACGCTTATAAGAAATGTAACCAACAAAAGAAACTAACAAAAGAAATGTATTGTTTTGCAGCTTCTGATGCTAAAACCAAAGAGATATGGGGTT
The DNA here is from genome assembly GCF_031755915.1 of Ziziphus jujuba. Classification (NCBI taxonomy): domain Eukaryota; kingdom Viridiplantae; phylum Streptophyta; class Magnoliopsida; order Rosales; family Rhamnaceae; genus Ziziphus; species Ziziphus jujuba. The sequence goes on from NC_083386.1 coordinate 30,046,014, forward strand.
GAACACAAGCAAAATTTCTCTGGAGAGGGCGATGAGCACATTTACCATTCCAAAGGGCACGCTCTTAATCCTGGACAGAGAGACTGGACCAGGTACCAACCATGGCAACCCACCAAGACCTAAGTTGCTTGTCTGGAACTTTCCCAGCATTACTTGGAAATCTTGTCACTTTCAACAGTGTTTTCCTTTAATAAATGATCTGTACTTGCCTGAAGTTGTGAAATATTTTTGAGACAGCTCATTGAGAGCAACAGACTATTAAGTTCATAAGTTGATGGGTGGAACTTTTTGGAAATCGTTATTTATGAATGGTGGGTTCTCTGCTCTCTCTCAATTTATCTCTGATGGGATAAAAGCAAAAACACAAAGTTACAAAGTTCTAACATTTTTCTTTTCCCTTAATAACTACTTGTTTGCTGCAATTAAAATTGGAAGTCCTTGTTCTCTTTCTAAATTGATGCATTGTGACCAATGGTTGATGTTCAAGTGAGTATTTTTGGTATGAAATGATACCAGCAAGCCTTCGAATCTTTAAAAGGATAGTGAAATGTTTATTTCACGCGAGGCATTAGCTATAGATTTTTTTCTCTATGGATTATTACCTAATATTGGTAGAAAAAAATTTGATTGATAGTTATACATTTGAGGATTTATGACCAACTAAAGGAATCCATCAAAATTAAATAAGGGGACCAAGTCAAGAAGCAGCATAGAAGGATCTGGATCCAAAGTGAGTAAATTGTCTTAAGCAATGTTTTGTCAAAATAGACACATACGGGAAATTGATCTCTCATAAGTGATGTTCTGACTTAGACTGGAGCTTTTATAATTGTCGCAAAATATTTATTTTATTTCATTTTTTTGGGTCAAAATGTATTTACTAGTTTAAGAATTAGCAATAATCTCCATGCGGATGGGAAAGGGTTGAAAGTGAAGAATAATGTAGAAGAAAGTACATACTGAAATACACAAGAGAAGAGAAGAGGTGGTAATGTCCACAACCACAAGGAGGCCTAACAAACCAGTGAAGGAGAAACTTACAAGTCTCCAGTCTACACATCCTTAAAAAGATGGTTGGTTTGAGGGATGAGATGCCCACTCATTAATGTGTGTGCTTCACCTTCACATAACAAACCGTCAAAACAGTAAAAGATTAAAAAAAACACAAAAATAGCACACTATATTATATATATATATATATATATGTATATATATTCCTAATTTGATGTCGTTCACGGATTTTTTTATTTTTGTTTTTATTATTTCGGTATTAAATACTGAATGGATGATATTGATAAGTAATTGCTTATTTTTATAAATAATACAAATTAATAACACAAAGACTATTATTGGCTCATGATCTCTTCTTGTGAATTCTTTGAACAGATTCGAATCACAACAGAAGTATATTTACCAACTTATGAAACACGTGATCGTAATTTTTAGGTGTTTTTGCAAGATAAACATGGAAAGGTAGATACTCTATAAAATACAGTTTGACCAATTTTGGGCTGAATATAAGAGAGAGGTTGAGTGAAACTGGAAAATTCCGAGTTTATTGTAGATTAAAGGGTTGAGACGCTTGTGATAAAAGGTGTGTTTGGTAATTTGAAAACAGCTTCTGAATTCTGATACGCAAAACATGCAGGATCCAACCCCCATACTCTACCAGAAAAAGACAAAGACCCCTCCCATCATTCTTCAATGTCTAGAATTACCTTTTTCTTGGCTCTATAACTTTTGCTACACTTTTGATTCATATAGACCCAAAACCATGAGCGTACCCAAAAAAATGAATAAATAACTAAACCAAAACCAAAACCAAAATTTATCCAAAAAAGAAAACACCCAAAATTAAAACCTTCACTTTTTCCGAACCCAACTGCGTTGCACTGACAAGCATATCTCGTTGGTTTTTTAGTAGTAAGAGAAGCAGATTTTCTGTTCACTTTCTCCTACCTAGTTTTTTAAATTTCGTATTTTTCTTCTTCTTTTAACATCTGTTTTTTCTCAGTCGGCTGTAGACCTGCTAATAGATGGCGTCTGATCCCGAGCAGTCTGCTCCTGCTTCTTTTGGAAAGGTTTCTCTCCCCAGTCCCTTTTCAGTTGGGTTCTTTTTTTCTATTTGTGGTTTATTTCTACTTCCCGTGAATTTTGTTTGTTTGTTTAATTGTCGAGTAAGTTCGTATAGAAAGAAAAGTGAAGTTCTTTTTCAACTTCTGACTGTTTCTTTCTGTGGGTCATGCGAAAAAAACGAGCTTTTTATGCTGTTAAAATTTAAGTGGCAAGAATCAACTTCTGCATGGCTTAGATTTTTATTTTCCGGTACTCTCATGGAAATGAACTGAGTTAGTTGGGTTTATTATTTGGTTCATTGTTGTGCTACTAGAAAACCCTGAGGGATATAGCAGTATTTGATGTATCTGCAATTAATTTTCATTTGCATAATGCTGTTTCTTTATACCTGTGCTGTTTCAAACCACATACAGGTTATAAACTTTTCTTGTCATCTCTGGTTTGTTTGTTTAAGTGTGGATTTGAGAAGTACATCTTTCGTTTGTTAGGTGGATAAGTCTTCCACTGAGATTGGTGATGTCGACGAGCCTCTTCTTAATGGAATTCACGGTTCAGAAAACTATTCTGTACTTTCTTCAATCCTTCCGTAAGTATCCTTGTTACTTACCACACATTCAATTCCTGACTACTATGCTCTGAGTTTTTGTTGATGTGTCTATTCTTTCACTGTGCTTGTAATTAATAGTTTTTCTTGAACTTGATTGCTATATTCCTACTTAAAAGCGTGTCTCTATGATTTCAGATTTCTATTCCCAGCTTTAGGAGGACTACTATATGGCTATGATATTGGTGCTACATCTTGTGCTACAATTTCCATAGAGGTATGCTGACCCGTTTTATCTTGTTTAGTCCCATTGAAGCACACAAAAAACATTGATCTGTATTGCTGAAAATAACTAGAGTTCTTTCTTTTCTGAGTTCTAGTTTTGCAGATATATTTATAAAGTATAACAATTAGTTAACTTTTCTTCATGAACTTGGTTTTAATTGAAGATATTGTTCATAATCTAATTAAGTCAACAGAACACAAATTTATGATTCCTCAAAGTTAATTCTAACTCACTGCAGCTTGTATTGAATACTTTATTCTTTTCAGAACATTTTGTTCCGATAATTACTTCCTTTGTTCTGTTCCTTGGCTTGGTTGATCTTTGTTGTTTTCTCCTGCAGTCAGCGACTTTGAGTGGAGTATCATGGTACAATTTGTCTTCCGTGGAAATTGGTCTGATTGTGAGTTCACAACTTATTTTCCTTCTTGTTACTGCATATTTGTGGTGCATTTTTCCATTTCTGGTTCTTTCCTGCTCAGCAAAATGCCTCTCTTTGACTTGAACTGAGACTGAGAAAGAGTGTATTTGTATGTTCAGCTTCTCAGTTTCTGGCAATTGACTTTTTGCAGACTAGTGGTTCATTATATGGTGCCTTGATTGGATCTGTCTTAGCCTTTAAAATTGCTGATTTCTTAGGTTGGTTTTCTGATTCTTTCTATGCTATACAAGTAAAATTTTATATGCTATTCATTTCTTCACAAAGTTTGAATGATGAACTTGTATAAAGGAAGAAGAAGGGAGTTGATTTCAGCTGCTGTGTTGTATCTTGTTGGAGCTGTAGTAACAGGAGTAGCACCTAACTTTGCTGTTATGGTGATTGGGCGCTTTATATATGGTATAGGAATTGGACTGGTAATGTGCAGTATGCTCCTTTCAAAACACAAATTTCTTTTGCTTTTCTTCTTCAAACATCTTCATATTTTGTTGATCACGTGTAAGTACAGCAACAGTTCCATTAGATGGATAAATTTAATTTTCTTCTTTCTTAGGCAATGCATGCTGCTCCAATGTACATTGCAGAGACGTCTCCTACTCAAATACGAGGACGACTAATCTCTCTCAAGGAGTTCTTTATAGTACTTGGGATGGTTGTAAGTGCCCCAACTTTGGACCCATGGACTTTGAATTTGTCTTAATGTTTCTATTGCAGTTAAACCTACAAGATCTGATTTGGATATTTGAGCTTCCTCTACAGCAATATTTTATGTATCTAGTTATGTTGATCTCTATTTTACCTGCATCAAAGCCTGCACATAGTAAGCTCCTAAGATCTTGTGCAGGGAGGTTATGGAATTGGAAGTCTTTTAGTTGATATAGTCGCTGGTTGGCGCTATATGTATGTAGCTAGTACCCCTTTGGCTTTGATTATGGGAATTGGAATGTGGTGGCTACCAGCATCGCCTAGATGGATCCTTCTATGTGCCATACAGGGAAAAGGAAATATGGAGGAATTTAAAGAGAGTGCAGTACGGTGCTTGTGCCGGCTAAGGGGTACAGCCATTGGCGACACAGCTCTTGCACAAGTAGATGAAATACTGGCTGAGCTTTCTTCCGTTGGTGAAGAGAAAGATGTTACCATTGGGGAAATGTTTCGAGGAAAGTGCTTGAAAGCCCTTGTCATCGGTGGAGGCTTAGTCTTGTTCCAACAGGTATTTTAAATTTGTCAAGCTATGATGCAAAGTCTTCCCATTGCCAAAACTTGGGCTTATACATGGTAATCTAATATATGACAGATCACAGGCCAACCTAGCGTGCTCTATTATGCTGCATCAATCTTTCAGGTATTCTAATAGTTTTCTAACTAGGGTACTATTTGGGGCATTCATGAAAATATATCTATTACTGGAGCTTTGAAGAATAAATGTCTCTCATCATAAGCAATGCAATTTAATAGAGCGCAGGCTTCTCTGCTGCATCTGATGCAACACGAGTCTCAATCCTGCTGGGTTTGCTGAAGGTACATAACTTTCTTTTGGTTGGTTTACTATTTGAAATTACAATATGCACTATAGATGAATTTCCTAAGGTGTCTAAGGTTGCTAATTTCATGGCTGTTGTATGCCTTAACATTTTATCATGCAACAGTTTCAACAATTTAAGAATGTATATTTTTTTCTATTTTCTAAACTGTACATAGCTTGACCCTTTTCAAGTTGATGTCCTTTTAAATGTGAAATAGTGTGTTTTTCTTGATATGACATTTCTTTTATTGTTGTAGTTGATAATGACTGGAATAGCTGTTCTTGTTGTGGATAAACTTGGGAGGAGGCCCCTGCTGTTAGGTGGTGTTTCTGGGATGGTTAGTTCCTTCTTTTATCCTTTTGTTTAATCTCATGTTAAAGAGGGGTGTTTATTATGGGACATATTATTCAAAACTTCAGTTCCCACGATAATTATGAACTTTGTTTCTGTGACAGGTGATCTCTTTGTTCCTTCTGGGATCATATTACCTTTTCCTGGATAATGCAGCAGCTGTGGCTGTTATTGCACTGCTTTTGTATGTTGGCTGTTATCAGGTAAAGGCCTTGTATAAATTTTCACCACGGGGTAAACATATTGGATATTTATTTTATTTTATTTTGGTGTGGCAAAATATGTGATTCTTATATTAAAAAGTCTTGTAGAAATGAAATCAGAATGCTATTCTTTTAGTATGTTTGTGATCTTAGAATATAATGGTCATACTATAATGGTGATACTTATTGTTGCAGTTATCGTTTGGTCCAATCGGTTGGCTAATGATCTCGGAGGTTTTCCCATTACGCTTAAGAGGGCGAGGACTGAGCATAGCCGTGCTTGTGAACTTTGGTGCCAATGCTCTGGTGACATTTGCATTTTCCCCACTGGAGGTGCTTAAGATTTCTTTGAGATTTTTTAAAATGTTTTCTTGGGAAAATTTTGTGCCTAACATGAATTGTGATGATGGAGCAGGCATTGGTGGGAGCAGGAATAGTGTTTTATGGGTTTGGGGTAATAGCGGTGGCGTCTTTGGTGTTCATCTTCTTCATCGTACCAGAGACAAAGGGGCTTACTCTGGAGGAAATTGAAGCCAGATGTCTATAAGATATTCCTAATGTTGTATCTAAATAAGCCGGTGCTGTTGTAGCAAAACAAATAACAGATTACATGTTCAAAACAAAAAACGTTTTAGTTTTATTTTTGGTACTAGAATATGTTGCAAAGGTATCTCTGTGCCGACGTTTTTTTACCTTTTGGTACGAAAAATAATGTTGCGGTTCATTTGGTTATTTCGTGACCAAAAAAAAAAAAAAAAAAAAAAAAAAAAATTTGAGTATCGGGGAACTCTACTTTTTGATCAAAATTCAGAGGATGCCTGATATATTAATCAATATGAAATTCCGAAGTGAAGATTTTTATAAAGCTTATTTATTATTATTATTATTATTTTTGGGTAATATATAAAGGTTATGGTTCTTCTTGTTTATGTTATCTTATATTATTTATTAATTTTAGGTAAGGCTGGGAGGGTGTAAAGTGGGCAAACTGAACTGGTCCTCGTTAAGTGGATAAATATTGTGAAAGCATGACATTTGAGGTCTGGGCTGGGCTAACCTAGGGGGTCCAATTCACTCCAGCCCAACTTTTCTTTTGAAAATAAAAAAATAAAAAGAGAAATGCAAAGAAGTCGTCGTCTTAGACTGATTACTAATTAGGGTTTTTGAGGGAAAGAGAGAGAGGGATGGCGAAGTTCAATGCGGTGCAGAAGAAGAAGAGGGCACAAGTAGCAGAGAGGAAGAGAGCGACAAAAGGTGATCCACATACTAGGAAGCTCAAGACCAAGCCCCAACAACAATCTCTGTCTGTCTCTGGCAAGCGCAAGCGCAAGCTCTTAAAAAAATGGCGCCGAGTACTCCCTTTAACACTAGCTTCTTCCTTTTTTCTTTGCCAAGAACCCGTTTTCTGCTTTTCAATATTTCTGCCCTTTTTTCTCCATCATGAAGTTCCTTTTTTTTCTTTTTTGATACTTGCAGGAGCATAAAGAAGCCGTGCAAAAAGGCCTCCTGACTATACAAGATGTTGAAATGGCTGTTGCTGATGGTAACCTTACTCTCTCTCTCTCTCTTTTCATATCTCTATTACCTTTTTCTTCTTGTGTTGATTAATTCGCAATTTCAAGATTGATATAATAGGGAAAGTCATTATTTTGATTGTTTGAACAAGTTTTGACACTTCAAGCTAAACAAGATTCTAAACTATGCTTCAATATATGTATAAATAATGTATATATCTTTAGGAAGTTGCTAATGGGTGCGTGTTTGTGTTAGGATTATTTTCAAATTCATTGCCCTTTGTTTGCTCTCTCCACTGAATTGAGTAAATTCTGCCTCCCAAGTTCCAATAGTTTATATATGAGCGTTCAGCTCTATTCGGTTGGATAATGACTTGAATTGGGTCAATCAGATACGATATTGGGCTTTCTTCCACATTTTTGCACCTATTTTGACCTCATTGTTTATCTCTGCCGCTAGTAGTTGTGGATGGATGGATGATGACAGATGTATAACATATTTCTGAAAGTTTTCTTTTAAGCTGATGGGAATCTTTTATTTTTATTTTTGTGTGTGCGTTCTGACAATAGGGGAATCTCAAGATGCTCCCAAAACTTCAGCCAAATTTTCTGTGAAGAAAAGTCTGAAGCTTAGACAATTAAAGCGCAAAGGAGGCAAGTTCAACTTTATTTTCTTAATGTTGTTATGTTCCTGCTGCCAATGCTAAGTTGTTCTAACTCTTTTTATTTTATTTTTTTTGTGAATTGCTCATGTATTTTATGTCTACCAAATGGACAGGTAAGAACAAAAGAAAATCATCTAGTAACCAGCCAGCTGCTGAAGTTTCTGTAGATGCTATGGTAGAATAGATGATAGGCAAACGCGGGAAGGTTCCTTCATCTATGTACTGATGTTTCGAGTGCTCAAAAAGTTATCAGTTACTGTTTCGAAGTGCATTATTCTTTTTTGTATTCTTATTTATTTCATTATTGAAAAAGTAAAAGAAACATTATTGTAATCCTGACTCCAAAGGTCAACAGGAAAAGTAGATGCTCCTTCAAAAGCTTTGTTATCCACCAGTCTAACCAAGTGGAATGGCTTTTTTTTTTTTTCTTATTTTCTTTTTTTAATTATTATTATTATTATTATCATCATCATCATCTAAACAATGGAAATAATTTGCAGATACACAATATTAAGAGCTTCATAAATCATAAATTTGAATATCTGCAATTAAATCTTTTGATATACGGTTCTGACAAATTTGGTAATTCTTTGACTATGAAAAGTTAGCTTACAGAGCTTGCATCACCTTGATATTAATTTGATGAGTCACCGCTTCAATTTCGTAAAAATTGCAAGATCAGTTCCACAGAAGCTGGATCACATAACTATCAATTACAAACTGAATGATTCTTATCCCCCTTTTTATTTCGACGGTCCAAAACCAGTCAGAGAGTGTGTTAAAATAAATTACAGATTTAAAGCATTAAAACATGCTAGGCAATGCCCAAACAAACACAAAACCATCATCCTATCCTTCTTCTACCTCCTAAAAAAACCGGAACTTTGAAGTGTTCTAGTGTACTCTGCGATAATTGGCGAGTTCTTCACTAGTTCCCATATCTTTGCAGAATTTTTCAACCAATCGCGCTCACTCAGAGTCCTTGCAAATGAAGGGCCATTCATGGATAAAACCTGTATTAGAGAGAGAAATTCCTCTTAAAGTACTTTTAACATATGCATCAATAACACATTTATCAAACATGCTCATCGCAGAGAAAGATTGAGTGACCTTATCTCGCAATTTCCATAGCATTGAGTAATGACTTTCATACTGATCTCTTGGGGAGTCATCTTTATTCTTAATTGGGATAACGAACAAACTTGGCACCACGGAATCCGGATCCTGACTTGGGTTGACCACAGAAGAAACGGCATGCTCTTTGGTCACATTTCCATGCTTTTCTCTCATGAACGAAGAAGTGCTGAAATATTCTGCAAGTGCCTTCTTCAGATGCACAAAATTTTGCGGAGAAAGATCTTGATGCTGCAATCTATTAAGAGCATAGCAAAGATTAGCACTAACAGTCTGTAACTAAAATGTAACACTCAGAAAAGATTACTCACTTAGTATGCACAAAAACTGGAGCAGCCATATATTCTCCACCTTCATGAACCTTATCTTTGCTATCTTTTTCGGGCCCTATATTAGAGCTCTGAGAATGGGTATTTAGTGAAGATGGGTCAGGTATGCCATGTTTCAACAAGTCCACCTTCCATGAGAAATATGGTAAAAGGATCTTAGAAGAAGAGAAGCCTCAAACCAAAATTAAAATTGAATTAACTTCATGTATATAGGAAGAAGATCAAAACCGTCATTCCCAAGGATAGCTCAAGGGTAAAATAAAACCTTACTAGAGTGTTAAGAAAGCTTTAAAAAGAGTAAGAAAGGCATTTGCCGGGAAAATATTAAATATGGCAACAACAACCTGTTGAAAAAAGCTATCTCGCTTACATATATATATATATATATATAACAAAAAGAAGATGAAACTAACAGTCAAGAAAGGAGACAGGAGAAATACCGTTGACATTAAGCGCCACATATTGTAATCATGAACTCCCTCTGATACAACCAACAAAATGTGACAAATGGATGTGAGAAGAACACCAAGCTACAAGAATTCCTTGCGCCACCAGGAAAACAAAAAGGACGATCACAAAACTTATTAACAGCAACATTGACTATAAGAGAGGGGGGGTGGGGGTGGGGTGGGTGGAAATGTTCAATCTTTATGGTACCTGAGTGCTCATAACTTCATGAGCCAACTCAGCAGACAAAGATTCACCACTTAGAACGGGAATGGTGGATGAACCATCTGGTCTCATCATCTCAGCCAATACAGAAGGACTAAACACAGGCTGCTCATCATCAAAAATGGGTAAATTTTGTCATAATCCCACATTAACAAGCACAGAACAAACAACCAAAACCACTAGTTCATTTAAAACAAAACAAAACAAAACAAAACCTGGGAATCGAGAAGTATAAAGCGTTCAGCAGAAACCCTGGGTTCAATTCCTATACTACTATGCCTTGCCATAACCCTAGCCTCCTCAGACTGTGTTGCATATGGCGGTAGCATCCCTGCGTGCGAACGTTAGTCTAAATCCAAATAACCCAGCAACATTAAAAACAAAGGCAAAAAAAGGAAACTTGAATGGCATAAAAACGAAGAAACCCACCAGGCGTGGTCGCATCAAAACCATAAAGCTCGTTCATAATCGTCGATTTGCCCACCCCAGGCGGACCAATCACCCCAACCACCGTAAATTCTGTATTTTCCGTCAAAAACTGCAATTTTTTTTTTTTTTCCCCCTCTTACGTGAAAAAAAGTTTTAAAATTTCCAACCAGAAAAGAGATAAAAGAACGGAATAGGGGGGTTGTTTAGTAATTATAATACTTACGGGGAGGAAGCGATCGATGTGGAAGTCCCAGGAATCAGAGAGGAGGTTAAGAGAACCGATAGGAGGGAGACGGGAACGAAGCGACGCCGTATCGTCATCTCCAGCACCTCCACGGCCAAACTTAGCGGCCACCGGTGCTCCGGTTACGAGTCCCGGTTTGGCCAAAAGAATCTTGGGAGGAAGAGGAGCTGACGAGGAGTTGGACGAACTTGTTCCGGGGGTGGAACTGGACCCAGCCATTGATGGGTTTGGGAGCTTCCAATTCCAAAAGCCGAAAGGCCCAGAACTTACACTGCTCCAAGTCAAAGTGGTTCAACCTCTTTATTGGCTCGCGCGGGTCTCTGGGATATAAATATAATTTTGCGTTAACGATTTTTCTATTTCTTTTTTTTTTTTTTTTTTATAAAAAAAGGACCAATGTATTTTTCAAAATATTTTTTTTATTTGTTTTTTCTTATTTTATTTTTATCTCAAGGTCTGAATTTATGTTAATTTATTGGGAAAAAAAAATGTTTGGTGAATTTTATGGGTTAAAAGGAATTTATTTAACAAATTAATAAATAAATAAATAAGGAGGGAAAAGAAAATAAAAGTTAAAAAGGCAGAGAATAGTTGCGAGGAATTATAGTATTATGGTTTTCATAGAGATGCGGCAGGTTTTTGTGTGAGAGTTTTCAACTTTCACTTTCTCGGGAAAATTTGTTGGAACTCATCAATGAATTGAGATTTTACTTAGCTTTTTCCCAATCAAAAATTATTTCAATCCAAAAATATTTATTAATTCAGCTGAGAATTTTTATACGACTGAAACACCAAATTTACAAAAGAGATTTTTGTGGTCCCCAACTCTCCCACAAAGAAGATGGGGACGCGAACCCAGCAACCGAGCCGAGCAGACGACGACGACGACGTTCCCGGAGGCCGTGGAACCACAGTCTCCGGGCAGTCCGTTTCGATGAGCGGGAGTGTTGGGTCGCCTTCTAGCCGCAGCGAGCAGACCATGGCCACACCCGTCAGCGATAACACTTTCCTCAGATTGAACCATCTTGACATTCATGGTGACGATGCTGGCTCCCAAGGGGCCGTTGCGTGAGTTCTTTCTCTTTCCCTTGTTTGGATAATTCTTCTCTACTTTGGTTCTGGGGTGGGGTGGGTGTGTTTGCGCTTGAGGGCTTAGGGCATACCCAAAAAGGTTCCCATATTATGTTTCTGATATTTGTGATTGTAACTTGGTTATTGTAGCTTTGTGGATTTTCTTACTGGCTAACAAACGGAATTATAAACGTATATGTAATTCAATTCTTCATTCGGAATACCCAGAATTTTTTTTAATTTTTTTTTTATTTTTGACCTTTTTCGTCTTGTAGTAGTTAATTCTGTCTCAAGTTCGATGCTGTTTGATTGTAATGATGCACATTATCTTAGGAAATTTTGTTCGAGATTCTAATTACTATTTTTGATTGATTGTTTTGTGCTTATACCTTATTCAGATTCTAGCTTGAATTTTCTAGTATATTTGATTCAAAAACTGGTTGTAATGGTCAAGTTATGTGTGCTCAAGGAAAGTTATTATCTTAGTCTCTCAAAGTGTTCTAAATGATATATGCTTTGTAGCAGTAGCAAGAAGAAAAAAAGAGGTCAACGGGCTGTCGGAGGTGATAAGAGTGGAAGGGGACTCCGCCAATTCAGCATGAAAGGTGTTCTGATTCATCCTAGTAGTGTCTTTCTTTTAAAAGTTAAATCTCCAATCGTAATACTTGTCCTTGAACTCCATTGTAGTATTGCTTGCACGAAATGTTCAGAAGATTGATCTTGAATTCATTCTTTGGATAGTGGATCTATTATACTTGCTATATCTTCTCTTACTGATTCGATGTTAACACTTTGTTGGTTGTATCCAGTGTGTGAGAAAGTAGAAAGCAAGGGAAGGACAACTTACAACGAGGTTAGGATGTCTTGAAAATCTTTTTAACTTTTTTGTCGATTTCCTATATTCTGTTTTATTTATTATTTTACGATGCAGATATTGCAATTGAATAATTAATTATCTAGTATACACCTCTAATAGTTTTATTCATTATTAGATATATGAACGTTGACTCTTTCACAAACCTCTTGATAAGTGTGTAGCATAATGGATATGAATGTCATGTACTCAGTAGTTAAAAATGCCAACTGACAATTGTGACTAAGTATCCTACATATTGTAGCCTTTATATGATCGGTTTCGTTCCATAATGACTAGATACCATAGTTCGCGTGTGTCAAATTTGGAGCGATTGTTTTAGACCATAGCCTTCATTAGGTGATATCATAATCAGTTGATTAGGGGTATTCAATCTAATCACAGAACTGGAATTTGATTGAATCTTAGCTGGAAGCCTCGCAACGAATCAAGAGTTCACATGCATACAGGGGTACACCCTACTTAAAGAAGTCAATTAGTTTTTTGTTTTGTTCAATTGGTCCTGTTCTCGGTTAAGAGAGTTACTCTAGCTTTTGGGGATCCTAATTTACAAAACTAGTTCTCTGGCCCTGATATAGACATTCATTAGTTTTTTCATGCAATGACTATTTTGTTTTGATGTTTCAATCTAAGAAATTAGTACTTTCCAGGTTGCAGATGAACTAGTTGCGGAGTTTGCTGACCCTGGCAATAGTGTTACATCCCCAGATCAGGTTTGCCTTTATTCAGCCAGGCCAGGCAGCTTTTCATCTTGTGCTTACGTCTTAAATTTCATGGACAAAAGTTGAAAGAAAACTTAAAAGAAATATTGAAAGGGACTTCCTAATCTTGATCTTTGGTTCTGGTTCACCTATTGACAGCAACAATATGATGAGAAAAATATTCGTCGGAGGGTATATGATGCTTTGAATGTTCTTATGGCAATGGATATAATATCAAAGGATAAAAAGGAAATACAATGGAAGGGTCTGCCTCGTACCAGCCTGAATGATATCGAAGAACTAAAGGTCTAATTTCTGTCCTTTTTATGTGTGTCTTTTTTTATCTGGTGTTCTGTTATCTCGTGATTATTGTAGGTCAAGTATGAGCTTAATACAAATCTTCTATATACTGGATGCAGAATGAGCGGCTTGGCCTGAGAAATCGGATTGAAAAGAAAGCTGCCTATTTGCAGGAACTGGAGGAACAGGTATGTTAGTTAATCTTTATATTTTTCATATTCCCTAACTTTGTTGCAATTTTTATTATTGCTTAAAGGTTGAGCCTATAACTATTTGTCTATCAGAAACCATATTAAGTCCATATGGAAAAAGCATCTAGTCAATAATCAGTGTCCCTTGTACTAACTTCTTCCTTTCGTCCTTCAAGTTTGTAGGTCTTCAGAACCTGATACAACGAAATGAACAATTGTACAGTTCTGGAAATGCTCCCAGTGGTGGTGTGGCATTACCTTTTATTCTTGTGCAAGTAAGTTTTCTTCTTTTTCTTCTCTTCCGTCAGAGTTATCTCATTCTAAGGGTATATTGCAGTTAGGGTACTGGTAGTTTTGGTTCATTTTTGTTGCTTTATGAGCCCCGCCCTCTCATTTTATTCTACCTGATTATGTGGATATTCTAGACTCGCCCTCATGCAACTGTTGAGGTGGAAATATCAGAAGATATGCAACTCGTGCATTTTGATTTCAATAGGTAAAGAATCCCTGTTGGCTGAATATATCTTTTCTTATATTATCACTAATATGGTGAACTGACAAATTTCCGTGGGATCATCAATTGGTAATGACAAAAGAATCAGTTTTTCAATCGTGAATTATTATTATTATTTTTTTAAAACACTTACCTTACTTTGAAAATATGTTTGCTGATTTTTTCGGTCTGGGCCCTTTGCAGCACCCCTTTTGAGCTACATGATGATAATTATGTTCTAAAGGCGATGAAATTCTGTGAAAGACCCCAGAGCGATGATATGACACAAAATTTTGTTGCCGACGGGGGTGAAGGTTCTAGCATGTCAGGTATGTACCAGTCGCAGATACCACTTCCTTCAATGGCAAACACGCCGGTTAGGGCTCCCACATCACCACCTCTACCAGGGATACTAAAAGCACGAGTAAAGCATGAGCATCAATAAGAAGTTATAGAGCTTGATGATTTGCCATGGGAGACTTATTAGAGCATCTGTATATTGTGTAGAGTAATTTGCCAGAAGTGAAATGACCGCTTGACCATTCTCATTAGATTTTGCCTGTAGTTTGGATATAGTTTTAGGTCACAAGCAGATGAGGTCTCAATTTGCTTTTGAGAGACCCTGTGGAGTCGAGGCCTGTAGGCCATGGCAGATTCTTTGCTTTATATTATGTCTATCATGTGCTATTGTAATATTGCTTCTTCTTTTTTTTTTTTTTTCGGTGGGGGTTCATTTTACCCCCTGTTTTTTAGTCCTCGTTGTGGTAGAAATTATAATGTTAGTAGTTCCCCTAGAGAACGGATTGTTTCAACTACAAATAGAATCACAGAATTTATTCGAACATTAATTTCTGTATCATGAATTTTGCGTTTGTCCTTCATATTTTTCTGTTTATTGCTATGAAATGTTGACATGGAAGCTCAAAAGAAAAGGAGGCCTTAGAGAGATGTAACAATGGTCGATTTGAAGGTCATTGCTCATCATAGCTTCGTTTTGTTATGTCAAAATTATCAGGGCCTCCCATTTTAAACATGAATTACGGCCAAAAATTGATAAGGTTTTATACATTTAAGTGATTCTTCTTATATGCGTTCAAGAATATGAGGTTTTTTACAGGATCCAATAGTTTATTTATTTATATATAATTTCATTGAACTGAAATATAAACATTTAGTATAGAATTTAAAAAGAAACAAAAAAATTCAAAAAATATAATACATAATATATTCGAATATATATATATATATATATTTTTTTTTTTTTTTTGAGTGAAATATATTCAAATATTTGAAGAGGATAAAGCATAAAATAATGGGCTTCTTGGCATTAATCCCATCATAATTTCATTATTTTCGTATTTTACTTCCAATTAGCAGCAATAACCTTTGAAATTTATAACTTATATGAAAGTAATCTAAAATCTTTATATTAAAACTTTTTTAACGGTTAAAATGCATATGCACTCTACATAGAAGAGACGACCAAGGGAATAACTGCAACGAAAATTCTATTCTAGTTAATATGATTTTTATTTATTTTTTATTTTTTTGTGAAGGTTTCGAGCTATTATTATACTGCTTACAAACTTAAGGCGTTCATGCTAATTCAAAATTGTAAGGTTAAAATGCAAAAATATTGAAATTATATATAGAGTTGTGAAAAGATTATTAATGAAATTATGAAAAAATACGTAAAATGGTTCAGAACTTCAGATAAATTAAAATTTTAAAAATTGAAAAAAATAAAAAATAAAAAATTCAGAGGTGGAAGTTATAATGTATCCCCAGGTCATTCTCTACCAACAAAAATCTAGAGTGGCATTTCGGCAGTTTGCGCTGCTCCTCAGACAGACACCGTGAAACACAGTGCCCAAAGGAGTCAGTAAGGATAGACTACAATGTAGTACTTACTAGTATTATCTCCTTGAAGCAACTACAATCTCTTCCAACTCTGAAGAAAGTAAATTGCAGAACTTTTCCCGCGAAAACACTTTAGTAGTAGTAGTAGTAGTAGTAGTAGTAGTAGTAGCATTGTTAATACTTCATTCATATGAGCGAGAAGAAGAATAAGAAGTGAAAAATGGAGTCACTGAAATCCTCCTTCCTCTGCAACACCCAACTCCTCACAACCCACTTCACCTCCTCCCCGTTCTCTTCAAAACCCAAAATCCGAATTCAGTCGTCGGTCACCCCAGACCCCTGGTCTCTCAGCGATGGCAAACCCAACAGACCCAAACCCAAGTCCAAGAACCCCAAGAACCCACTCTCCGACCACAACGCCCGCCGACTTATCAAGGCCAAGGCCAAGTACCTCAGCGCCTTGCGCAGGAACCAAGGCCCCCAAGCGCAGACCCCTAAGTGGATCAAGAGGACACCCGAGCAAATGGTCAAGTACCTTGAGGACGATAAGAATGGACACCTCTATGGTAGGCACGTGGTGTCTGCTATTAGGCAGGTGAGGGGGCTGTCTAGGTTGCCAGAGGGTGCGTACGACATGAGAACTGTGATGGGTTCTTACGTTGGGAAGCTCAGCTTTAGAGAGATGTGTGTGGTATTGAAGGAGCAAAAAGGTTGGAGACAGGTCAGGGACTTCTTCGCTTGGATGAAATTGCAGGTTGGCTTTTTGTCTCAATTTCCTTTCTTTTTCTTTCTTTGGGCTGTGGAAAGTTTAATTTTTAATTTTTTTTATTTTTTGGGGGGTGTGTTGGATGCTTTTCATGTGGATTTTTCTCTTTGTTATGCATGTTTTAAGAATGTTGGGTTTTGTCTGAATTTCTTTCTCTTTCTTTCTATGGTTGAATAACATTTCTCTTCATTGTTACATTGGATGGTCTTCCATGAATTTTCTTTTTCTCTATTGTGGATTCTTTTTTCCTCTGGAGATGGTATATGTTCAGATAGTAGTTCTTTGTTGTTTGCTTTCTTGAATGGCTGACTAGGTGTTGTTTTCTTATAAAATATGGCAATTAATTCTGTGTAATTGATAGACTTGTGCTTAAACAGTTAAGCTATCAACCAAGCGTGATTGTCTATACAATTGTTTTGCGCCTATATGGGCAAGTTGGGAAGGTCAAGCTGGCCGAGAACACCTTCTTGGAGATGCTTGAAGCTGGATGTGAACCGGATGAAGTTGCCTGCGGTACCATGCTGTGTACGTATGCCAGATGGGGTCGTCACAAAGCTATGCTTTCATTTTATTCTGCTGTAGAGGAAAGGGGAATAATACTCTCTGTTGCAGTTTTCAATTTCATGTTGTCCTCATTGCAGAAGAAATCTCTCCACGGAAAGGTCATAGAAATATGGAAGCAGATGGTAAAACAACGAGTGGTGCCTAATAATTTTACTTACACCATAGTCATTGGCTCTCTTGCCAAAGAAGGTTATTATGAGGAGGCTCTCAAGAATTTTGACGAGATGAAGAATCTTGGGCTTGTTCCTGAGGAAGTAACTTATAGCCTTTTAATCAGTTTAAGCGTCAAAAGTGGTAACTGGGGTGAAGCACTAAGATTATACGAAGACATGAGAGCTTGTGGAATAGTTCCGAGTAACTATACCTGTGCTTCACTTCTGACATTGTATTACAAGACCGGTGACTTTTCTAAGGCCCTTTCTCTCTTTTCAGAAATGGAAAGCAATAACATTGCAGCGGATGAAGTTATCTATGGTTTGCTCATTAGAATATATGGAAAACTTGGTCTTTATGAGGATGCCCAGAAAGCATTTGAAGAGACTGAGCAGCTGGGCATACTTAGTGATGAGAAGACATACTTAGCAATGGCACAAGTCCATCTCAAATCAGGGAATTTTAAGAAAGCTTTAGAAGTTATAGAACTAATGAGGTCTAGAAACATTTGGTTCTCAAGATTTGCTTATATTGTCTTGTTACAGTGTTATGTTATGAAACAAGATCTTAGCTCCGCTGAAGCAACATTTCAGGCTCTGTCCAAGACTGGACTCCCTGATGCTGGTTCTTGCAATGATATGCTCAATTTATATGTAGGACTGGACTTGATGGAAAGCGCCAAAGGTTTTATTTTCCAGATAAGGAAAGATCGGGTAGAAATTGATGAGGAGCTTTGCAAGAATGTTATTAGAGTATTTTGCAAGGAGGGAATGATAAGAGATGCCGAGCAGTTGATAAAAGACATGGCTACTAATGTACTCTTCAAGGATAATAGATTCATCCAAACAACATTTAGGGCCATGGATTTGCATGGGGGAGATGAGCAACTTGTGGCCATTGACCAACCTGACACTTTGGCTCTCGGACTTGTTATTAATCTGTATATGGCAGGTGGAAATTTCAAAAAGACAGAAAACATTCTAGCAATGTTAATTGAAAATGCTAATGGCTTATCAATTGCTAGCCATATTATCAATAACTTCATTGGAGAAGGCAAGTAACTTATCAATTAATTCTATTTCTTGTATAAAATTAATTTATCATGCGAAGTGACATCTTGTGATGAAATGTAATTTTGGAAAATTTCTGTGTAGGTGATGCATTTAAAGCCAAAACTCTCATAGAACAGTTGATCAAGTTAGGATGCAAATTGGATGGTGCCATAATTGCTCCTTTGATTAGTTTATATGGGAAGCAAAAAAAGCCGGAAGAGGCCCACGAAGTGTTTTTGGCATTTGCTGATTCTCCAGCATCTGAGAAGTTGTTTAATTCGGTGCTTGATGCATTTGTCAAATGTGGTAAACCAGAGGAGGCTTACTTTCTTTACAAACAGGGTATTCAAAAAGGGCTTGGTCTAGGTGCTGTTGCCATCAGCATCATTGTGAATGCTTTGGCTAATGGTGGTATGACCGATAACTTAACAAATGTTCAAATTACACAGGTTGCAAAATTAATGTGTTTATCAAATTAGGTTTGTTGTTCTAATTCATACTGATTAATACTTTTGAGTAAATTTTTGATGCAGAAATTTTTCCTTGTGCTAAATTTAAAATTTAATTCCAACCTCCATATTGGAGTTGCACTTGCAAACATACTTCCTATAGAATTATGTAATGTGAAATAGCATCAAATGCTTCTTGGCTTACCATTCTGTTACTGTATGTCCAATATCATCATTATAATATGAATACTTCATCCCTAGGCAAACATCAAGGAGCAGAGAACGTCATCCGTAGAAGTCTTGAAGACGGCATGGAGCTTGATACTGTGGCATACAATACCTTTATCAAGGCCATGCTGGATGCAGGTTTGTTCATATGAGCCATTATAAATCGTAGACATAATTTTGCTGAAGAAAGCATGCAATAAACTGGCAAGTCTAATATGCAGGTAGATTACATTTTGCATCCAGCATCTACGAACGCATGCTTTCCCTGGGGGTTGCTCCATCAATTCAGACATATAACACCATGATCAGGTAACAGAATGGTATCCTTCTTTTGAAGAAACACAAACATTCACCCACCACATCAGTTCTTAATTTTTTTAATAAACCAAAAGGGAGGGAGAGAGAGAATGTAAGTCATGATGGTGAACCTGTTGGTGCAGTGTGTATGGACGAGGTCGAAAACTGGATAAGGCTGTAGAGATCTTCAGTGCTGCTCGCGACTTGGGTGTGTCTCTGGATGAGAAGGCATACATGAATCTGATAAGCTATTATGGGAAAGCTGGTATAATTCTACTCAATTCCATTGAGGAAAAGCATATATGGCCATTCTCGAATTGATTGTATCAACTTCATGCTTCAGAATCTTCTTAACTTCCAAAATCTGTTTTTGTAGGTAAAAGGCATGAAGCATCCCTCCTATTCTCTGAAATGCTGGAAAAAGGAATAAAACCTGGAATGGTAATAATAAAAGCTTCTGAGAATATGTTTAAATACACTGTTTATGACACAGAATAATACCCACTCAGAGCCTTGGACAGTTCGATTGTTTAGCACCATCTTTTTAACACTTTTAACCACTAGCTACGGCACATATAGTTTATTGATATACATCAATTGAAATTTGTGTTTCAGAACCATAAGTACCACTAAATGCTAATCCCTTGACTTCATGTGAAAATGTAGGTCAGCTACAATATTATGATGAATGTATATGCTACTGGAGGACTTTATCGAGAAGCAGAGGAACTTTTCAAGGCCATGCAGAGAGATTGTTGCTCACCTGACTCTTTCACATACCTCTCCCTAGTTCGAGTTTACACAGAGAGTCTAAAGTACTCTAAAGCAGAGGAAACTATCAGTTCTATGAAGGAAAATGGTATTTACCCTTCTTGTGCTCATTTTAACCTCCTAATCTCTGCTTTTGCAAAAGTGGGGCTGATAGTGGAAGCAGAAAGGATTTATAAAGAACTAGTTGCAACTGGTTTAGATCCTGACGTGGCATGTAATCAGACTATGCTAAGAGGTTATATGGAGTATGGACTCGTGGAAGAAGGCATAAACTTCTTTGAACAAATAAATGAGTCTCTAGAGGCGGACAGGTTTATAATGAGCGCAGTTGTGCATTTATATAGGTCTGCAGGAAAGGAAGTAAAAGCTATTAATGTTTTGGATTCAATGAGCAGTTTGGGAATTTCATTTCTGGAGAACCTTGAAGTTGGATCAAAGCTAAAAGTCCTTTAATTATCTTATACCTAATTCTGTAAGGTGATGATAAAGAGATGGCAAGAGGACAAAGGGTAAAGAGATCCCAAGTAAACGATGATGCTGAATATTGCTATTTTTATTCTGACTAAGTGCCAGATAGTCGTATACAAGCAATAAAACCACGCTATTGCTAGAGCTTCTTTGATTTAGTGGGAAAGAGGTCCGTGGGAAACAAAACTTGTTTACGAGATGTCAGACTATATATTATCCAAAGAGACTGATGACAAACACATATTAGCAAGTAAGTATAACTGCAAATGTTTGTCTTCACTGGAAGGAAGACATGAAGAATGGTGGCCAAAGAATTCTAACATAATCTCTGCATTTTAATATTCTGAACATGTGATGCAGTGGAAAATGAGATTGCATTTTCAAAATGGTTTGGCTCCAGTGAGGATTGGATCAGAACTCGCAAGATATTTGAGCCAGATATTTCTTTGATCTTGATAAGTGCAGTTTCGACTTGAATAGGTGAATGTAATATCCTTTAGCTTGTGATATGGTGGAAAATGAGTGCTTTTTTCAGACGATTGGCACGGGTCAGAATTAGATCAGGATAATTATTGATACTTCTTTGATGTAAAAGTTCAGTTTATCATATTTGATAGCTGAGGCAAAAGTTATGTTAGAATCGAGATATTTCTGCTGTACATTATTAGACGTGACTGTAGATGGTGTTCTTTTCATGGAAAAAAAAAATATATATATATATATATATATATATATATATATATATATGTATATATATCTATATTTCCGCCCACTAACATTGGATAAATTATTGCATCCATCAGGGATCAAAAGAGAATATTTCATAGTTTATTTTGCCTACTCTAGGACATTTCCATTTGCTTCGGAAAGAAATGAGAAATGTTTCCTCGGCACACTCACTTCAAATTAAGAGAAACTACTTTGGACACTTGCAAGTGGCTAGTGTTCGCCTCTTGATTTTTTTGCGAGTTCACTTAGGATCTACCTGATCCTTTTCTTAGCAAACTTAATAAATTAAACTATCAAAGACAAAGCTCTGAACGTGCTATGGCCTTTAGTTTCTTGGATAGCATTGAAGAGTTTGCAGCCATAACTATGAAGCCGATTCCGCTCAACAAACTGTATCTCTTTTCAACTCAAATTTTTCTTTCAATTGGTACTTGTTGCTAAGCTATAACCTGGAATCTTAGAGAATCTCTTCTGCTTCATAATCAACCGTACTCTTTCAGCCTCTCTCCATAAACCTCTAGAGGAATAGATATTAGACAAAATCACATAAACTCCATCATTCCAAGGTTCCAATTCTTGCAAATGCTTAGCCACCCACTCCCCCATCCTTATATTCGCATATTTCTCGCATGCACCCATCAAGGACCCCCAGATTATTGAATTTGCCTCCACTGGCATGTCCTCCACCATTTGTCTTGCCTCCTGAAGCAACCCTGCTTTGCCAAGAAGATCCACCATGCATCCATAATGCTGCAAGCGAGGTGTTATACCATAAAAGTTTTGCATCATCTCGAAGTAATTCTTTCCCTCTTGCACCATCCCAGCATGCACACATGCGCTGAGTACCCCAATGAAAGTCACATGGTTTGGTCTCACTCCTCCATCTATCATACACCGGAAGCACTCAAATGCTTCATTTATGTACCCATGCGTTGCATAACCCACAATCATGGATGTCCAAGATGACACATTTCTATGCTCCATCCTCAAAAACACCCTGTACGCTAAGTCCATTCTACCACATTTTCCATACATATCTATAAGCGAATTCAGCATCAAAAGATCCTCTTTTCCAATGGTTTTAGCCTGGTACACACATTTATGGAGCTGAAGAGCCAAATCCAGGTCTCCTAGACTTCCACAAGCAGATGTTATGCTAACCATGGTCAAATCGTCCGGCAAGAAACCACACGTCCTCAGTTCTAAAAACATGTTCATTGCTTCTCTGGCACGTCCGGCTTGAGAAAGACCTCCGATGATGGCATTCCAAGAACCCAACTTTCTCTCAGGGTTCTGATCAAACACCTTACTTGCATTTTCAAATTCTCCCGCTTTACAGTAAATGTTAATAAACCCACTTTCGCAATATTCGTGGGACTGAAGTCCAAGCTTCACAGCAACCGAATGAAGCTGCTTACCAATCTCAATGGCAAAATATTGACAAACGGCTTTTAGTACAATAGGAAGGGTGTAAGAATCAGGCAAAACACCAGCTCTTGACATATAAACATAGACAAACAGTGCCTTTCTAGGGGCCTCTAGCCTTGTGTACGACCTTATAATGTTGTTCCAATGGAATGGGGCAGGGTAAAATTCAAGCATGCGGGTCCGGATAACACGGGCATAAATTTGATTCAATTCTGGTAAGTCAGTTGAATTGGACAACTGGGTTGCTACTATCTTTGCTGGTTCTTGGTCATTGTGGCGCGGGGCATTGAGGAGTTGTGCGTTTTCAAATTGTTTGCTAGCGGTACTGAAACTTTGGCTGAGAGGACAAGAAATGGTATATTTGGGTCCTTTGATTCTTGAAAGCTTTTTCATGAAAGAAAATATTGCGTTCATAAGTTACAACGGAAATGGAAGCGAAAATAATATCAATATATATATATGTATATATTTACAGAGAATGCAATTGAATTAAGCATGGAATTTGGAGGATTCAGAAATCAGAAACAGAGAGCATAACGTTTAAAAGCGTACTCTCTGAAGATGGATCTTGGGCCGTATATAAGATTGGCCCACTGATTTGGGTTTTCCGAGCCCATTATTGGTCGGGTCAGCTCTGGGTCGGCACAGGTGCACCCAAATATTGGGCTGTACCGTTTTCTGTTTGTCTTTCTTTTTCTGTGTCTTTGCCATCTGATTCAGAGAACCTGAGCGATGGCGTCCAGTCTGATGAAAACCCTAATCACATCTTCCAAATTGGGATCAGCGGTGGGAGTCAGGAATCTCAGCTTTGTTTCCAATCAAATCAGCAACCATACCGCCAAATGGATGCAGGTTCGGTTTTTTTATTTTTCCCTCTAATTTTTCACTTCAATTGTTTAACAAAAATATACGTAATTTGTTCCCTAATTTGTTCTCAGATGGTACGATTTCTATCGCTGAGTGTTCATAGCTTTTTCTAAACCTATAAACTTGTTGGTTTATTATATTATAGTAAAATGATTTCCTCGTTGAGTTGATAATTTTTTTGCTTATTAGAATTACGACTACATTATCATAGAGGTTATTGATTACCATATGGCTTTGTTTTGTTGGTTTTAACGATATTTCATGTTAAAGCGGCTGTCTTGTAAATATATATGCCAGCAATCTAGATGCCCAACAATGAAAAATTAGCAAGAAATGAAATACACCCACATTCCAGGAGCGTAATCTCATTAGAGTTGAGGGAAATAGATATAGGGGAAAATGTTTTCATGGCCCTGTGTTTCAAATTTTAATTATATTCGTGAAGATATCTGCTGTTTTCACTCCTGACAAGCTGAACAAGATTCTATTCTCCATTGGGGTTGATGAGCTCTACTTATAGTCTTGCAACCTCCCATTGTTTTAGCCCATTTTGAGATGATAATCTTGCCAATCGTTGTTCTGGCTTCGATGGTGTAGTCTCTCCTGCATAAGATATATACATAACAATTTAGACATTATGGACCAAACACAGCATCTTTAAGTAGGCTAGCTAGTATTATCAACTTTCAATTCCAATTTATTTAAGTAGGCTAGATAGTATTATCAACTTTCAATTCCAATTTCTCTTTCCTATGTTTTTAAATTTTTTCATCCCAGCCAATCTGAAACTTAAAGAAAAGCGGAGGTAAGGCTTGCATGCTAGGTTAGATATTAGTTTTGACGTATCTCTTTTGAGCTTTCTACCTGCTGGTTCTCCTATTTGCTTGAGTATGTTAGTTCTTTCTTGTTGCCATATGGAAATTCACTTCTTAACATTTTAATAGGATACTAGCAAGAAATCTCCAATGGAGTTGATCAACGAAGTTCCACCTATCAAGGTTGAAGGCAGGATTGTTGCTTGTGAAGGAGGTTAGTATGATAACCATAATCTCAAGTGCTTCTAAATTACCTTTAATGTAGAAACTACTATGGTTCAAACGCAATAAAATCTAGACTTATATATGGTGACACTGTTTGTGGCTTCAGATAATGACCCAGCTCTTGGGCATCCAATTGAGTTTATTTGCCTCGACCTCGCAGAGCCAGCTATTTGCAAGTACTGTGGTCTTCGGTATGGTCAGGATCATCATCACTAGGAATCTGGAGCTGATTATTGTTCTGTAAGGGAGTAAACCAGATCCATGAGGCATCCTTGTATCTTGGTTGGAGCCTTTTCTGAGGCGTAGTTAAGTTGATATGATAATTACCTGAATTGTTAAACTTGTGAGCAGAATAAGGATTCGAGATGCCTGTTGATTTTCTTCTTCCGGACTACATGGATATATGAAACTGAACCCTGTTTTCCATTTTTTTCCCCCAACATTCCTCTTTAAGAAATATTGTGATGAGACTGCTGTGGATACTTTTCTAATGAAGCTTCTTCTCTGATGATATATGGACATAAGATTTCAGGCCATGCTCCCTCTCTCTCTCTCTCTCTTTATTAGTAAGCAAGCTAGTTGTGTCGGAGATGAGCATTGATTGTTTACGCAATTATAGTTTGGGGTTTTGCTACGTTAGAATTTATATAATGACATATATTCTGAAAAGGGGATGGTCTGTAGTAGTGGTGCATGCAATCTGTTCTTTCTTTTAAGTGGTTCTGAAACTATGAGTCTATTTACGGCATGAACACTCATATACTGTTGTTTTTTTTTAAAACAAAAATAATAATAATAATTAACACTTAAATAGCGTTTATCTTGGCAAGAAATAAAAATAATCATTTATAAAAATTTTAATTGCTTGAGAAATGCAGTTTTGAAAATGTCATTTTCCTCTCTTTTTAAGGCGGGTGCGAAGGAAATCCTTACAAGTTATCGAATCGGAAAACCATTGCATTTCCTCAATTAACATAGGCGCTTGACCAATGAAAATTGAGATTTTTGACGTTCTTCAACTTGGCTCAACATTATGAATGAGAATAATAATCATCATCTATTATTCAAAAAATGAGTACTCAACAAAGCTGACGGCAATAAATGATGCTCAACAATCATCGTTAGCATAAAATTCGATAACTGACACGTTAAATACCAAAAACCCCCAGCATTTGGGGGCAAATAATGATAGCTCAAAACCAAAAAAATACGAGCCTTCCCAAATTTGTAAAGGAGATGTCGCCCCATTTCTAACTACTTTGATAGAAATTTTCCAGATAAAGTGTGGTACTTATCTAACACCATCATACATCACTTTTATCAGCCGCTGCCAGTTTTCTTCTTTGTTGATGCTCTGCAACTTTATAATCTACCACCTCACGGAAAAGGCTTGGATCAAGCACACAATTTTCACTCCCATAAACCGCTGCTTGAATGCTTGCCATTAGTTTTGCTATTTCTCTCCCAGAAAACCCTTCGGTCTTTGCTGCTGCTTCCCTTATAATATCATCTGTCAACCCCTTAATCTCTATCTTTTGCTGTTGCTTTTTGAACAAATTACTGAACAAACCAGGTTTTCTTGAGCCTGCCTGAGCAAGGTATTTGTCCAGATACAGCTTTAGCAGCTTAAAACGTTCATCTTCCCCGGGCAGAGGGAATTCCAGCACTTCATCAATACGATCTGCCACGGCTGAATCCAAATCACCAGGACGGTTAGTTGCCAAGGCAAGGACAATGTCTTTGGATTGGTCACCAGTGCGAAATAGGAGGGCATTCAGGGCACTTCTTTGAGCTTCACTCATGTAGGTTTTGTTTCGCCTGCAAAATTATTCAGCATATTCAGTATCGACAGATTTTATAAATGAGACAATGTATTGCAGTTGCCACTCTTTTAGGAACCAGGTTACATCAATAAATACTTGTTGACAAGTACAAATTCACTCATAAGGAGGACAGCACTGAGGGCATCTAAGGGAAACTAAAAGAGGATTTCATTAAAGAGGTAGATCTCATCTGTGAAAAGTCAAAGCATAAGTGGACCAAGGTAAAAAAGTAGAATGTCTTACACAGCATGAGTTTCCTTAGTTCAAGTATCAGGTGGAATTGGGATATGTCTTTAATTCAAATACCAACCAAAAAACTTAAAGAGAGAGTATAACTTACTCGCACAAAAATGCATCAGCTTCATCAATGAAAAGCAACAAACCCTTCTGCGACTTCTTGGCCCAATCAAACAACTGATGTATCTTCGTAACAGCCTGTGAGCCCAGAGGAGCAACATCCCCTCCTGTCATCAATGCATAATCTAATCCCTAATGGCATAAGAAATCTACAGTCAGAAACACATAGTAATGGAGAATGATGAAGATGACAATGATGATAAACAAGAAGCGAAAGTTGGTACAGAACAATATATTGGGAATTATGGTACAAAATTTCCATATATGCACTACTTTCTCTCTTTCAAGACTGCCCAGATATAAGCATTACTTCCAAGCATGCACAAAATTTCATTCCATCAAAAGTCCAGGCAAACATATGAATATTAGAGGAAAATAAGAAACCCATGTTTTTGCTACACACATTGATAAGTCTGCATGAAAATAACAAAAACAAAACAAAGTGGTAAGATCTCGTACAGATTTACGAGCCAGCTCTCTAGCAGCCATTGTTTTCCCTGTTCCCGGAGGACCATAGAAAAGCATGTTTCGGAATGGAGCCTGATGGGATTTTGTATTGGCAGTAGCACTTGCCAACTGTTGTATCCTTTTCTGAAGCGATGGGTGTAAAATAACATCACCAAAGCCATTGCCATTGCCACTTTTTGATGACCCTTTATCAGCACCACGAGATAAGGTGCTCATGCCACGAGAAAACAGTCCCGACCAAGGATATTTCCCTCTGGAGGATTCTCTGATTAGAGACGGCTGTCCTAAGATTCTGTCAACATAGCTCCATATCACCTTTGCACCTTCCCTGCATTGGAGAAAAGAAACCTGCATAAGCTATAAAGTTGCAGGCTGCAAAATGAGAAGTGCATACTACACAACAGAAAATGACCAGCCTAGAAGGTTGTATGCTATATTAAGAAAATTAGTTAAATTATCTGTTACAAGCATGGAAATTTAGAACCAATGCAAGATAATATCAAGACATGTTTATACACACTGCAAAGATTGAGAAACAGCGGGGGAACCAACAGCGCTCAACAAATATTTAAGATGATTAAATCAACTAGAAAATAGATGTCCCTCCTCTTTCAAAGGAAACTCCATATATGAAAAAGAAAACATACTCCAATATTCTAACATTTTATATACCTTGTTGTGTAAACTCCAGCTGCTAAAGCTGTAATACCCCCAACAGCAACAACCAATTTATTTTGATCTGTCAGAATGGTTTTCAAGCCCCCTGCCAAAGAGAAGTAATGATGCATGAAACCAGCACTAACAAGGACTAATAGGGTTCAAAATCAAACAGTGGATAGAAGAAGAATAAAATGCAAAAGGCAATCATTTGAGATAAAATTATAAGAAGTGTTTGTCTTAAAAAATTATATCCACATATTGCCATAAAAACAGTAAAAGAATGCAACACATGATACTTGGATGTCACCATATAGTCAACACAAGGCTATCAACTTTAAGCACCTCCAATATGGTCAAAAGTGGTATTAATAGCAGCAACCCATTTCTCCCTCTCTGCATTTGCACGGTCTACAAGCATTCGCCTATTGATGTCTTCAGCTAGCTTTGCTTCATGAGCTCTGCCTTCTGCTTCTGCAATAGCCCTTACTCTAATTGTTTCCCTTTCTATCTCAGCCTTCTCTCTCTCTGTTTGACGGCGTTGTGCTTGGATTTGTTCCTCTGTTGCTCGGCGAGCTTCCTCCTGTCTGATTGATGATTCTTCTTGCAGTTTTACAAGCTCTTGATTCCGTGCCCTCTGTAATTCGTTCTCTGCCTGCAATACACTACAAGGAATTAAATTATTTTCTCTAACAAAATCTTCTACAAAACCAAAAAGTTCAAGGCTACATGCCTGCATCCTCTTCCTTGCCAATTCATCCTCGTAGCGAGCCATTTGAGATTTTGTTTGTGCTTGATGCTGAGCTAGCTTTTTCTGCTCGTCATATATAACCCTTTGTCTCTCCTGCCAGGCCAGGAAGAATAAATTATCGTGTTTTTTTTTTTTTTTTTTTTTTTTTTTTTGGGGGGGGTGTGGTGTTGAAGAATATTTAGAGTTTTTTTTAACATTCCAATGCAAATACTATCAGAATTGTATAGAGATGCAACTTAGCCTCGAAGAAGAAGTAATGATCAAAAACAACAATAAAGAGATCTTACAGTTTCAGATTGAGCTTGCATAGCCTTAAACTCTGCAGCCTTTGCAGAAAAGTCAGCCTGCCTTGTTTCTTCTTGCTTCTTCATAAGTTCAAAGACCTAGAACCATAACATACAGATTCCATTCATTCCCTCTAAAAGTCATCAATTCAAGAGAATGAAAAAAAAATAAAAGGCAACCTAGTCCACCTAGTACAATATGCTTTTCAGTTCCATGAGAATTTTGTTGTAAGGAAATGAAAAAAGAGATAATATATAACACTATTGCCATTGCTTATTTTGCAATCAATATAAGTGAACAGAACTCATTAAGGAATCGCTTAGGATACATATCAAACTTCCACGGTCACAAAATTTCTCAACAATAAAACTAGGATGCACATTCCTTAACACTCAATAGAACTAGTGCTCTAAATATTGATCGAAATGAAGAAAAAAAACAATACAAACATTACAAAAGAAGATGTACCCACTTTTCACTGAATCTAAGACAACATACCCACTTAATGTCAAATCTCACTTTTTTAATGCCAACATATATAATGCTAACAACCTCAAATTCAAAATCATAATTCTCTCCTTAACCTCTCTTTCGATAATTAATGATTACTAAAATACTTCGTCAAACTGAAGACTCAAAATCATTAGTTTTCGCTTCTATATAACTTTCTTTTGCTTTGCTTTCCTTCCTCAGTCTTCCAATCACTTAAACAGGATCCAAAAAGTGAAAATCAATATATAAAAATCTGAAAAACCCACGCTACCTTAATAATTTCAACACAATATCAACATTAAACTGCGAAATTCAGTCACAATAAACCATAGAGAAACAAACCATCATCAAAAGCAAACCCATTTAGTGAAACCATTCCAGAAACCACAGAGTAACCCAAACTCCATCAAATCAAGACCCTTCCGATTATTATTATTATTATTAATTTTAAGGAAAAGAAAAAAGGGGGAAAAAAAAGGCTAAGAAAACAGAACCTATTCGGAGAAACTGCACAAATAAGAAAAAGAATTAAAAAAAATGGAAACCTTTTTGGCATTGGAAGAGTTGGTGATCTCTCTGAGAGCCTTGGCACCCCGCTCCAGAGCCTCAGGATCGAAGCCGGTCGACGAGGTCCTGGGATTATCATTACGAACCCTTGGAGGAGGCACAACATTACCTGCGGACTGTGAGGAATTGGAGGGCACAGGCTGGGAAGAAGAAGAAGAAGCGGAAGCAGATTGAGGAGCATTTGAAGGAGGAGAAGAGAAGGGAGAGAAGTTGAAAGGTCCATCGGCATGAGCATATTTGGTCTGCGACAAGGAAGCAGAGGCTGCCATGGCTGTGATCAGCCCTACTGCATATATCTTAGTCATTCCCCTTAAAAAGTTTTCTCTTTGATATTCTGATCAAACCCTAAAACTAAAAAACCCCAGAGAAAATGAAAGGTTTGGGGGGCAATGCGAGGGTTTGGGGTTTAAGAGAGGTTTAATGGGGAAAAAATTAGTGGCTTAAGAACCACGTAATAATTATGTGTTTAATTAAACAAATGCTTGTTCTGGTTCCATGGAAAGCTGTAGATGGCAGATACAACGAGAGGAGATTGTGGCTGGGTGGTGGGTCGGTGGGCTTCAGGGTTTTTGTAGGGTTTGTGCCCGTGGTAATATACATATGGCTGTTCTTGGCGGATTGGGAGCTTCTGAAGATTGAAGACGACACCGTTTTTGTCCAGTGTTATAAACTGTTTAAATATGCGGGTTCGAATCGGATTGGCTTGGGTGTTGCATGTCGACTACTTTGGAAGACTAAGTGGGTGCGTTACGGATGGTTGGACCGGTTGTTCTAGTTGTTAGACCGGTCCGATTGGAGGACTAATTTATTAAGTCTTTCGATTGTTTTCTTCTTCCTTTTTTTTTTTTTTTATGAGGTTAATTTCACTATAAAAAAGGAAAATGAAGTTAATTTTATCTGGTTTCTTCATATATATTAGAGATTTAACACATTTTAACTGTTTATTTTTATCTGATTTTGGTAATTTTTTTTTTTAACTTTTTACTTAGTAGCCCAAGGAGAAGGATGAAAGATGAGAATGATTGAATTTTTTTTATTTTTTTATTTTTATTTTTTGCCTTGCTGCATCTACAATCATATAAATAGAAGAAAACAAATTATGTGTTTTCCTTCGGTAATTGAAATTATGTGTCTTCTTGTAATATTTATCGATGGGGTTCTCTCTCCTGCCAAAAACAAATTCCAACTTTTACTACAGTTGAATAATTAGCTCTCTTTTTTTTTCTTGCAGTCTCTCCTATAGTAACGTGGTTTCAGTTCAGTCTATTGGTGCAATTTCTCATTGTGATATATTAATTGCAGAGCTGGCTAGTGCGATTGTGTATAAGTGTGGTCCTTTGTGATGGAGGAACTTAAAAGCAGCATGTACATATATTTTAGTTTAAATGCATTGTCTTTATATATATATATATATATATATATTTTAGTTTTCTTTGTTTTTCTTTTTTTTTTTTTTTTTTTTTGGTAGATGGTTTATCTTAGTTATGAATAATTGGCATGTAATAGTTAGGTTTCTTACATTTATAACTGCAAAATTAAAGAAGATAAAAACAAAAATTAAATTGAAAACTATTTCAAATAAACGAGGCTCATTTTGATAAATATTTATTATCATTATAAATTAATAATGATATTATTAATCATTCATATATATTTTAATCAAAAATCATTCATATATATTGAAACTCTGAATCAAACAAAGAAGAGAAACAAAAAATAATAATGGTAATAATAATAAGTAATACTTGGTAAGGAGGGGTAAAGTAATTATATTATTCATAAATTTGTTTGTCATCACGCAGGCACACAATACAGGTTTGGAACCCTGCTAACCGTCTCAAGACTGAAGCCATTTTGAAAGCGTGGACAAGCCAATGATCAGTCTTGTGTTTCTATCGGAAAAAGGCGGCGTGACCTACTTATTAATAAACATGGAGTCCCTGGTTTAAGACACTTTTGCTTCATATATAGAAGAACGTTTTCTACGTGTACCTAGCTTCCACTCAATACCATGGGAAATTAATATGGCTGCTGATTGGATTCCAAAATTGACTCCAAGAGGCTCACTGCCTACTTCCTAATTAGAGCCCCAAAAACCATAAAATCTTGTATAAAACGGTAATATACTAGCTAATTTGATACCACTTTAAATAGTTTAATAATAATTTTTACAATTTTACCATGTTAATTTTTTTTTTAATATATATATTGCAATAAATATTTCTATTTAATTTTATTTTATTAAAATATTCTTGATCTTTCGTCTTCTCCGTCCTTTTCAATATAGATCTTGGGTCCTTTTAGAATATCATATAACAACTTCATTACAACCAGAAAATTATCGCTGGTTTGCTACGTGGTCCATGACGAACCTTAATATCGGTAATTGTCGTTGGCCTTTGTTTTTGTGTTTTTTGTTTTTTTTTTTTTTTTTTTTTTAAACGAAAATTATCTTTAATTTTCCTTTTAGATTTTATTAAATATCTTCTCCAAATACATCCGCCGGAGACAAAACCACAGTGGCCATTGATGGTTATTTTTTGACCGCTGCCAAGCTATCTATGAATGTAAAAGTTTATACAGAAAAGTGGGAAACAGAACAAAAATATATGCATTTTAAAAAACAGAAGAAGAAAAAGGTCAGCGGCCATTGCTAGAATCCTATTGTCCTAAAGCTCTTCCATGGATCTCATAGCAGTGCCGGCGTTCTCCCACCATCAGAGGCTGCTGGCCATGGCTAAAAAAACACCATCTCACAGTTTGTTTTTATTCATTATTTATGTAAATGTTTATTTTGAAAAAAATAAAATTTAATTTTAGTGAATTGTCATTTTTAATTAACATAGCAAGTTTAACATATGACGTTAAACTATTGCAAGCTTTTAACATTTGGCATTAAATCATTTTGGATGGTACCGGATCAGCTAAGTGCCACCATTTCATATAAGATTTTCTTCCCAAAAGTCAGCACGATTTAATTAAACTTTTGTTATTTTGATCTTTCCAATAAATTGCAACATCTTTAATTTAAAAAAAAAATGGTATATGCATATATATATCTATGCAGTATAAAAGAAATGAATGAGTAATAGTACTAATAGACTAGTGAAATCACACAGCTTGCTGATTTATGATGAGGGATTCAATATTTTATCACCTTCGTTTCATTTGAATTCACGGCCAATCAATTTTATGTTTTACATATGGAGATAAATTAATACATCAAGGACAAATCAAGACGCATGCTTTATGTGATTTGAAATTATTATTAATATTAATGATAATATTAATAAAAATTTTTCAGGCAGAAGGGGAAGCGGTGGCTAGCTTGGCTCTCAGATCTTTTCTTAAAATCTTTCCGGAAGGAGACTTTGGAACTGCATGAACAAAGTAGACCTTGTGGAGTCTCTTGTAGAACACCACCTATTCCATATATACATATATAACCTTAGTATTATGTTTATCAAATAATTAATTTAAGTTCTTTATGTATATATATATATCCTCTTTTTATAATTATATATGTATATGTATATAAAATATTATATGTGTTGGATTAATAATTAATTACCTGTTTTGATATGAATTCCTTGACAGCTTCTTCGGTAAGTTCTACACCATTTGTGGATCGAACCACAAATGCAACTGGAACCTCACCGGCAACTTCATCTTTTTGCCTGCCATGCCCATTGCCATCGCATACATTTATTATACTTCATTAATTAATCAATCAAATCAATACTCAGTTACTCATAATAATCAGTATTATAATAAATATTTAATTAAACTTACGGGACCACAGCAGCATCTGCAATTGAGGGGTGCCCAACGAGCAGGGCCTCCAGCTCAGCCGGTGGAACCTATGTTTAATTAAAGTTAATTGCATGTTAAATTTTCAATTATAAGTTAATAAATACATTATATATATATATATATATGAAATGTATATACCTGGAAGCCTTTGAATTTGATGATCTCCTTGACTCTGTCCACAATGAAAATCTCATCGTCATCGTCCACGTAACCAATATCTCCGGTGTGAAGCCAACCATCTTCGTCTATTGTGTTAGCCGTGGCCTCACCGTCGTTCAGATATCCTAAGATATTTATTTATTTTTTAAGTTGATAAAGAAAATGAAATTAATTAAAATTTGAATTTGAATGTGATTGAAAAAGTGGGATTAAATAAAAACAAGGTAGAAGCGATAATAGTAGTAATGCGTACCTTTCATAATCTGAGAACCGCGGATGCAAATTTCTCCGGGTTGGTTATAGCCAAGGGAGCAACCGGATTCAGGGTCGACCACTTTGAGCTCTGCGTTTCTAACCACAGTCCCACATGACCCGGACTTGGTTGGGAATGGCTGCTTCGCGAATCCTAAGCACATTGATAGCACTGGCCCTGCCTCTGTCATCCCGTATCCCTGCCAATTTATTTACCCATAATTTTTTTAATTATTTACTGAATTCCATTTCCAATAACAAACTAACTTATATAGATATTTAAATTATTAATAAAATTAATTATGCATATATGGTGTTGGTGAGGATTATGGGAAATGGGAACGTGATGGAGAAAATACCAATTCCTTAATCCTCTTTCCCATTTTATACCCAAACCGACAGATATTGCAGGACTTCATCCCTGCCTAATAAAAACAAATATCTTTTAAGACTCTCAGACAGCGACCGTCCAAAGTTTTTGCTTCTTGTTTCAAATTACAATACAAGAAACCATTCACTTTTACTCTTCTCCTCCCCATCCAAATCCGAGTGTAAGAGATGCCTTTTTTTTTTTTTTTTTTTCCCCAGTAATGGTAAGAGATGAAGAAACCATTCCTTTTAAAAACACGTTCATTGTAAAATCTGAATAAGGTATATTATGAAATATGTATATTGATAGATGTCACAGTTTGATCAATCTGTTAAATGTTAAAATTGTATATAGAAAAGTGAATCTGTTCAAATGTTAATAACTAATAAATGGAATAGTAATATCACGTGGTGGTGTCCCCTCTATCATTTCTAATCTTTTTGTATCTACAATGAACTAAGAAAGTGATTTGATAACCATGGCCTGATTCGTTGGCATCATGCTTGTAAGTGTATTAGCTCCTTTTGGTTTCATAACACCCCACTTTCGCCCAAAAAAACAAAAGATACATACGTTTTTCTAATTTGCACAAGATAGCTCACATAGCTTTCTTTGCTCCTTTTGGTTTTATAACACCCCACTTTCACCCCAAAAAAAAAAAAAAAGATACATACATTTCTCTAATTTGCACAAGATAGCTTACATAGCTTTCTTTGCTCCTTTTGGTTTTATAACACCCCAATTTCACCCAAAAAACGATACATACATTTTTCTAATTTGCACAAGATAGCTCACATAGCTTTCTTTGTGTGGACCAAAACATAAGATAAAGTTTAATGATCCGGTCCTTTCTACGATATTACTTTCTGTTTTATAACCTTTCCTTTTGCACAAAATAGATGACATAGCCTCCTCTGTGTGAACCGAAAGCTATAACTTATTAGGTACAGTTTAATGATGGAATCCTTTCTATTATATTACGTCCTAATATACTTTGACCGGGACTACAATTCATACAATCGCCGATGTTGAATGATGTATGAACATCTCTAATTACTAATTTAATTAATAGTTATTACCCTTACATGTGATATACTTTGCAAACACAGCTATCTGGACACTAAAATATATGTGACGTTCTTTCCAAGTTTATTTTTTTTTTTATTTTTTTAACGAATTCCAGCTTTTAGTTTTCACATATATTATTTATATGATTGATTTTTTTACACGGTTGACTTTTCTAATTTTATTTATGCATTATTGTATTGTTACTTGTACAATTAGATAAGACTCAAAACAGCACGAAAACGGCTACTGACTATTTTTCAGATTTCAAACATCCGAATTTTCTGCCATGAATAAATAAAAAAAAGCCGGATTAATTAAGGATACAGCAACTTCAATTTCGTCTTTCATTAATTAGGTTTCCTTTGAAGGTCTGTGGACCCATGATACATGGCCAACGCCATACATGATGGCCACAACGTTAATTCGCTTCCCAATCACCGATATATCTTTCCTTTCTCTAATGGACGGTTTTCATGATTATTAATAAAAATATTTGTGAATGAATATATATTTTTTTTCTATATATATATAAAAAATATATATAGTTTACTTTTCCACGTTGTTTGACTATCTCTCTCTAGTCTCTATCTTAACTTAACTTAAAAGATGAAGCCTAAATATGTGGCTCACAGCAAGTGAACAAAAGTCAGTTGAAGAAATAAATATAAAAAAATAGGCAACGCTAACTACCGAGTGCTGACCTGGCCAAGAACTGCCTGAGGAACCCTGTTCCGCAGTGCCTCCTCCAGCTCCTTCCCGAGAGGTGCGGCCCCCGATAACACCAGTCGGATGGAGCTGAGATCGAACTTGTCAACCATCGGATTCTTCGCCAGCGCAAGAACCAGAGGCGGAACCACCGCCGCCACCGAGACCCTGTGCCTCTGTATCAGCTCCAACAGAGCTCCTATCTCAAACTTGTGCATTATCAAAACCGCTGCACCAACTCTGAGGGAGTTCAACAGCACGCTGTTCAATGAGAATATGTGAAACATTGGCAACACGCACAGCACCACATCCTCCTCCGTCAAGTACAGGTTGGGATTATCCCCGTCCACTTGTTGGGCCACGCTGGTTATTAAGCTCTTGTGTGTCAGAACAACCCCTTTCGGAAGCCCCGTTGTTCCCGATGAGAAGGGCAGGGCCACCGGGTCTTCCGCGTCGATAACAACCTCCGGAAATTCGTTCTCGTTGGCGTCGGAAATCACCGAGAAGTCTAGACAATTCTCGGGAGGGTCGTCGATGGTGATGACCTTAAAATCTTGGCCGAGTTTGGGGTATTGGCCGCCGCCCGGTTCTCGGAGCTTGTCGACGTACTGAGATTGAGTGATGATGAGTTTCGATTTGGAGGCGTTGAACTGCTTGAAAATCTCGGGCACCGTGTAGAAGGGGTTTGCGGTGGTGGAGACGGCTCCGATTATAGAAGCTCCCATGAATGCGAAGACGAACTCGGCGCAGTTTTGGAGAAGGATCATGATAACATCTCCTTTTTTGATTCCAAGTGTAGAAAGGCCTGCAGCGATCTTTGAGGAAATGAGGTGGGTTTCTGCGAAAGTGTAGGTCTTTCCGGTGGAGCCCACGATCAAGCAGGGTCTGTCCGGGAATTCCACCAAAGAGCGCTCAAAGCAATAGGTGTGGAGCGGAACATGGTTGGAGATGGGGATGTCAGGCAATTTAGATTTGAAGACATGGATGGTGTCATCTTGCTGGGGCAGCTGGTTCTTGGGAGGAGGAGGAGGAGGAGGAGGAGTTGTTGCAGCAGCTGCCGCAGGCTCTGAATTAATCTTGGGAGAGATTTCTGGTTTGGGAGTTTCAACAGAAGAAGCAACAGAAACCATGGTGTGTATGTGGATATTAATCTCTCTCTGTGTTTTCCCCTTTGGTTTCCGATATAATAATTAATCTTCTCTCTATGTCTGTCGACTCAAAGAGATTGCTTTTCTGTGCACCAGATAATTATGGGAATGGCTAGCACCAACCAACCAAGAGAAGAAGAACACAGAGAGAGAGAGAGAGAGAGAGAGAAAGAGATGAAGAGAAGAAGGAGAGAGTGTGTTAGAGAGAGAAGGAAATGAAAGGAAAAGTGTACATGTCATTAATATAAAGGAAGTGGCGTTGGGGAGAATGGAGGGAGGTAGGTAGCGAGAGGAGGTTAGATTGGGCAGATGGAAATGAGTTTGTGTTGGGTTAGAGGAAAATGAGACGGAGGAAATAAGCATGCCTTACCTCACCTTCAAATATTGGATATTTTTGCACCATTCAATACGTCATTAGTAGCCAAGGCTTCCAAGTTCCAAAATCCATCCCCCCAAGAAAATGGTCCAAAACCTACCTAAATTTACATATGCGATAAAAAAAATTATTAAACTATAATTTTAAAATAATTAATGTGATTTATTTAATATTGTAATTTTTTTATTATAATTTTTGTCACCGTGAAAAAAATGATGTAAAAATAAATAGGAGATCCTTGATTTTATCTCCCTCTACTAGTATAGTATGTATGGGTACTCATCAACGAATGCATATTACCTACCTAACCTTCTATCTCAGTTTCCAATTCAACACTACTTGTGGGTCCATGCCATTCCTAATTTCAATACGTGGCTTGTCCTTCACTGTCTAAAATTAGAGTTTACACAAATATTTTCCTTGTAACTTTTTCCCGTGAAGACGGTTACCACCACATTATTATTGTTTATTTTATTACAAATTTGAGTGAGAGAAGATTTTATTTAAATCAGGCATATTTATAATAGTTTTTATTATTAGAGCAAGCCTATAAATTTGGAATCATAGTTTTAAAATAATATAGTGATTTCGTACCCAATTTTTTCTTAAAAAAATTAATTTATTTTTGTTGTTGGTATGGTTATGGTACGTAGACCGAGAATTTGCTGCCACACAGTCGGTGTCTTAATTCTTATGGAGCACAGTGGGTAGGTAACGGAAATGGTGGAACATCTCCTGTCTTAATTCAAATCGCAACGTGGAGGCTTTAAGTTGCTGAATTATGAAGCCCATTCATACGCTGGCGTTGTCGTTTCAAAGGGTGGATTTATGATATTTTCTTTATTTTTATTTTATTTTTTTATTTTAAAAAAATAATTTTTGATAGTATTATAGATATTATATCGTAATTCTATAATTTTGAATTATAAAACCATCCAAAACAATTAATAGAATTTATCAAAGCACGTTAAATTAATTTTAGCAGATTCATGGCTGTGACTGGGACTTGTGGGTTGTAACCTTGTAAAGCTATCGGTTGGTCCACTTTAACCATGAGCCACCAGTCACTCTCCTCCGCTCCTTTTGTCTATATTTGTTTCAGTTGGGTCCAAGCTTCTTCAAATGCCTTTTCCAGTTTCACACTATTTCATTTTAATGTATTATAAAATGCACATACGAAATACTTAGCAAAATTCATACCAAATAATTCAAACAAAGAATCATAGTTTATAAGTACGTTTCGTACGTAACAATATTGATTGGAATTTTCTAACTTCGGTAGTAGTTTATTATGTGGTTGAGCGGGTAACCGGGTTGGAATTGATCAGGTCTCATTTTAACAGTCTTTATTATTATTATTATTATTATTATTATATATATATATATATATAATTTTTTTTTTTGGTCTTCATTATATGGATATAATTTTCAAGTGTCATTTATCAATCAATGGGAGTGAAAATAACATTATTGAGCTTAAATAGTTCAAAACTAAAATGTTTTTAGATTTCCGTAAACGTATAAACAAAGTCTACCTGCCCACAAAGAAATAAATATTTTACTGTACAAAATAAGAACATAGGTAATTAGTATACAATAATTAAATAATTTCGATCCCCTAAATAGTATTCCAAGCTAGAAAATTTTCTTTTTAAAAAAAAAAAAAATAAATTTCTGGGCCTTGTTGGGCTTCAAACCAATCATATGGCGGTTGCAGAAAAAGAAAAAGTAAAACGGCGTAGATGAGCTCTACTCCTTAAACCCTAAAGTGTACAAGTGTCCCTCGTAAGTCAGTTGAAACATGAAAGAGGGGTGAGGGTGGGGGGTTTAAGAGGCAGTGGGGTGTTAAAGAGCAAAAGTGTGAACTTTGTATATCGCTCGCTAGTCGTTGCCTAAATCTCAAATGGCGTCGCTTCCTTTGAAGAGGAACTATCGCTGTGTTCCATCTCTGCAGCAGTTCTATACCGGCGGGCCATTCGTAGTCTCATCGGACGGCTCCTTTATTGTATGTGTGTGCGGCGAGTCCATCAAGATCGTCGACTCCTCCAGTGCGTCTATACGTTCCACCATCGATGATGGCGACTCCGAGGCCGTCACGGCATTGGCGCTTAGCCCCGACGGCAAGCTGCTCTTTTCCGCCGGCCACAGTCGCCAGATTAGGGTCTGGGACCTCTCCACCTTGAAAACCGTGCGCTCTTGGAAGGTAATTGGCCCTTGTCTTACTTGAAAATTCGAGGGAGAAAATGTTGAAAAGCGTTTTATTATTATTTTTTTATCTTTTTGGTTTGAAAAATGAGACTTCATGGGCTTGAGTTATCCTCTAGGGTTAATTGAGTTTGAAGTTGCTGATACAGCTTTAACTTAATAGAGGATTTAATAATGGGTTGTTTTTTTTTTTTTTTTTTTTTTTTTTTTTTTTTTTTTTTTAAAAGCTGAGGAAACGAAAGAAACTAGCATC
This sequence comes from Ziziphus jujuba, assembly GCF_031755915.1. Classification (NCBI taxonomy): domain Eukaryota; kingdom Viridiplantae; phylum Streptophyta; class Magnoliopsida; order Rosales; family Rhamnaceae; genus Ziziphus; species Ziziphus jujuba. The sequence continues at coordinate 30,086,474 of NC_083386.1, forward strand.
ACGAAGCTGAATGGTTACTTGTGTTATCTAAAATAGTAAACTTGTGTCTGAATGTAATGCTTTTTTCTTTTTTCTCCTTCAATTGGGCAGGGCCACGATGGTCCTGTAATGGGTATGGCTTGTCATCCATCGGGGGGGTTGCTTGCGACTGCAGGAGCTGATAGGAAAGTCCTTGTTTGGGATGTTGACGGTGGCTACTGCACTCATTACTTCAAAGGTCACGAAGGTGTTGTTTCAAGTATTATGTTCCATCCTGATCCGTCCAAGCCACTAGTAAGTTGTTTCCAAGTGTTTTGCTGAAAGTCCCTTGTGGTGCTTTTCTGGATAATAGTTTTATGAATGTTAATGCTGTATGTTTGTTTTGTGTAGAATTTGAGTCCCCCTCCTTTCCCTTATATACATTGGCTGTTTGCTTTAAACAACTTTAAGTAAATGTATTGTGTGTTTTAAAATGATCATACCGGTTTGCTTTTTAGCTTTTTTCTGGAAGCGATGATACCAACGTACAAGTCTGGGATATTTTATCTAAGAAGTGCATCTCAACCCTTAAAGGACATCATTCAACTGTGACTTCTTTGGCAGTATCTGAAGATGGAGGGACATTACTCAGTGCTGGACGAGATAAGGTAGGACTAATTGGCTAAATCTATTCTTGGGCATGATACATGAAACAACTGTTGGTGTTTTTGTTTCATTTGAGACACTTTTGACACTGGAGGTATCTTAGTACATGTCTAATCTACAGAAAACAAGTCAGTTTATGTTAATCATTTTGCTAGTGCCCACTCGACTTCAAACTTGTGTTGTGGAAAGTTGAGACTGAGAATGGCAGGATTGCTCTTTAGAGGCTTATAAATGCTATGGGCTTATAGTAGAGTCCAGGTGTATAGAATATTCTAATTTCCATGTTCCGAGATTAATCCTCAGGAAATGTGCACGATCTTTGTGCTTGTGTGGATATGGTTCTTTATTTCATCTTCACTCTATACTTATGCATCATTGGGTTTTCCATGTTCATTGAACGTCTCGTTGTTGCATTCTATAACATTCACAATTTTACTCACCCAGCTTATGGTTTGTAAGTAGCCAAAAAGATATGAATTTGTTTCAAGTCAAAATATTTAAACACGCTTTGGATATGTAACATTTTGGAATTTTGGTTGTCATCGATAAATTGATGCGTAGAATGATTTCAGGTTGTGTTGTTGTGGGATCTTCATGACTATAGCTGCAAGAAGACTATAACAACATATGAAATTCTTGAAGCAATGTGTGTAATTCATTCTGGTACTCGTTTTGCTTCATGTTTGGGTTTGAACAATCAGCATGAAGGGAAGAAAAGTGGGTCACTGGAAATGTACTTTGTAACAGTTGGTGAACGTGGAGTTGTTCGGATATGGAGTTCTGAAAGGTAACTTATGAAGATCTTTTTCATGTACTTTTTATGAGTATTTTTTTGATAGAATTTACTTATGGAAGAAGTATACATCGCCATTAATTTTCAGGGGATAATACATTAACGTCCCCTCTTTTTGTAAGTTTTTCATATTTTTCTTTATTTTAATGCATCAATGTTCCCTTTTTTTCAAGTTTTTTTCATATTTTCCTTATGTTTATAAAAATTACGGTGACATCTTTTCAGTTTTTAGATGTTGAGAAATAAAGACATTGCAACAAAAATGAGATTCAATTGTAAATTGTAATTTATGGAAATACAAGGTATATTTGCAAAAAACAGAAGGGAGGTTATTGTAATGTACCTAATTTGGAGGCACCTCAGCAGCCTTTTATCCTTACAATGGTTGTTGTTTATGGTGGGTCGTGTTTGATGAATTTATTTTTACATTTCATTTGTTTCAACAGAGCAGTTTGTGTTTTTGAGCAAAACTCATCAGATGTTACTCTTAGCTCGGATGAAAATGAGTCTAGAAGGGGCTTCACTGCTACTGTTATGCTACCATTGGATCAAGGCTTGCTATGTGTGACAGCTGATCAGCAGTTTCTTGTTTATTCCCCAGTCGAAAAATCCATGGGGATGGAGTTGATCCTAAGCAAAAGACTAATAGGAGGCAATGAAGAGATTATAGATATGAAGTTTTTAGGTGATGAAGAACAATTACTTGCTGTTGCTACAAATATTGAACAGGTAATCACTTGATATAATCAAAATTTTACACACGGCAGTTACACCTGTTAGCACATGCAGGACTGCTTATGTTTTCATGGTTCTAATATGTTACACAATTTGAACATACAGGTACGAGTGTATGACCTCGCATCCATGTCATGTTCTTATGTTTTGGCTGGTCATACTGAAATTGTTATATGCCTGGACACCTGTGTATCAAGTTCCGGAAGAACACTTATAGCAACTGGAAGTAGGGACAAAAGTGTAAGTTTCCATCTTAAATGTCTGGCTATAATCTATGTTTACTTTTTTCCTTCAGTCATTAGCACATGAATCTCCTCTTGGTCATGTTATTTGTAAGTAGATTATTAAGCTTGAAGTCAGCCATGTTAGAATCATTTCGATTTCTTTGCAATTTCTTATATGTATTCTCTCTTTTTTTCATGTTTTCCTGAAATATATGTCTCCATTGTTGGTATAGGTTAGGTTGTGGGAATCAGAAGGCAGATGTTGCCTTGGAGTTGGAATAGGTCATATGGGAGCTGTTGGAGCCGTTGCTTTTTCAAAAAAGAAGAAAGACTTCTTTGTAAGTGGAAGTAGGTGAGTAACTGAGTATCAAGCCATGGTATTGCTAAAGAATTATTTGGCTTTTTTTTTTTTTTTTTTCCACGAAGGATAGCTGAGTATCAGGCCATACATTGTCATTCACTTAGGCTTTCTTCGCATTGGCTAACAAGAATGTGTAATGCATTGGAGGTTCTATCTAATCTTATGGTCCTGTTAATTGCTATTAGTGTGTATGGAAAAATCAATGTTAGTAGCTGAGTATCAGGCCGTACATTGTCATTTACTAAGGTGTTCTTCTTATTGGGTAACAAAGAATGGGTAACAAAGAATGAGTAATTGACTAGGGTTCTATCTAAGCTTATAGTCCTGTTAATCAATGTTATCTTTAAATGACCTATGTGATTATTTTGTTCAGTGATCGTACTATCAAGGTCTGGAGTTTGGATGGTCTTTCTGACTATGTGGGACAGCCTTTTAATTTGAAAGCAAAAGCTGCTGTAGCAGCACATGATAAGGATATAAATTCTCTAGCTGTTGCACCAAATGATAGTTTAGTTTGTAGTGGTTCTCAGGTAAATAACTTCTCTTATTTCTATTCTCTTTTTAGTGTTTTTCTTTTTGGTTGGCATAGTATTGAATAAGGAGGATGTCTTATATCCACTTAAGATACTTCCCTCTCAAATTTCTTTCAAAAATCAAGTTGCTTCATGCATTTATTTTACTCTGTTTTTGCCAATAAGGACCACACTGCTTGTGTATGGAAGCTTCCGGATCTGGTATCTGTTGTTGTATTTAAAGGGCATAAAAGGGGGATTTGGTCTGTTGAATTTTCTCCAGTTGATCAATGTGTGATAACGGCATCAGGGGATAAAACAATAAAGATATGGGCTATATCTGATGGTTCATGTTTGAAAACATTTGAGGGGCATACATCAAGTGTATTAAGAGCATCGTTTCTTACTCGTGGAACCCAATTTGTTTCTTGTGGTAATCTTTCTCTCTGTCTCTCTTTATATGTATGTACGTGTGTATGTATGTATGTATGTATATATATATGTATACATAAGACTAACTTGATAATGATTTCAGGTGGTGATGGGTTGGTGAAGTTATGGACGATCAAAACCAATGAGTGCATTGCTACATATGACCAGCATGAGGAGAAGGTGCTGAAGATATATTTTATGTTGTTAATCTATTTGCTTTATGAAGTATGTTATAAAATTTCCCCTCTTATCATGATGTACCTATGAAAAACACAAAGTTCATTATTGATATTGGACCATTTAATATGCATTTCCACCACAACCTGGTTGATTAAGCTGAACTCGTTTCCTTTCCAATTACTAATAAGGCTTAAATCTACAGGTTTGGGCCTTAACTGTTGGGAAGAAGACAGAAATGCTGGCAACAGGTGGCAGTGATGCAGTTATTAATTTATGGTATGATTCTACAGCATCTGATAAAGAGGAAGCTTTCCTTAGGGAGGTGAGTTGCCTTGCCCTAATTTTTGGTGGGTGTGTTTACATTCTAGAACTTGAAATGTTTTTCTATACTTTGTTTGTTGCCTTGTTTGTGAATGATACTTGGTTTGCTCATTTGCAAGACATGTAGAAGACATTTGTTGTGTGCCATTTATACATGGCACAACTATTTTTAACCATTTAAGCATATGCTAAGGGCTGCATATGTTTCCTGTTGCATGCCTCAGTTCCAATTTCAACAAATTAATGTACAAGAGTCTGGTAGTGTATCCGTCTTTGTCTGTTTGAGTCGTCAAATTTTGGGAAATGCGACTTGTTGAATCGGTTACATTGCACATCTTCATGAAATTATTTTAAATATCGATTTAGTGCCATGAATGTAAGGATCCAGATACACAAAATAACTAACAAGATTGGGGATATTGATGCAGGAGGAAGGTGTTTTGAAAGGTCAAGAACTGGAAAATGCTGTATTGGATGCAGACTACTCGAAAGCAATTCAAATTGCTTTTGAGCTCCGTAGGCCACATAAGCTTTTTGAGTTATTTGCTGAACTTTGCAGGTCTGTAAGTTTTTGTGCTTCTCTTTTAGATGTTTGTGAAAACTGTTGCCAAATTTCTCAATCAAATTCTGTGCAGGCAGAGAGAAGCTGAAAAGCATGTAAGAAAAGCCCTTCACGCACTTGGCCATGAAGACCTTCGTCAACTTTTGGATTATGTAAAAGAATGGAATACAAAACCAAAGCTCTGTCATGTTGCACAATTTGTTCTCTTCACCATTTTTAACATCCTTTCTCCAACAGAGATCATTGAGGTTTGCTGTCTTCTGTTTTTCTTCAAGGTTAATTAAGAATTTATTAGGATATTGTTTTTGGCCCTTCACATTCTTCGTGTCTAGGTGCGTTGTTAATCTAGGTCCTATCTGTAACTCCATATAATGTGATATTGATGCAGATGAAAGGAATTGGAGAACTCCTTGAAGGGCTTATCCCATATTCTCAGAGGCATTTTAGCCGGATCGACAGGCTTGTGAGAAGCACATTTTTGTTGGACTACACTCTGACAGGGATGTCTGTTATTGAACCAGAGACTGATGATGTAAAGAATTCAAAAGATAATAATCATTTGGATGAAAATCTTTTAGCAGCGGATGTGGGTGAGGAGGAAAAACAAAATGATTCTCAAATGCTAAATTCAAAGTCGGCTATTAGAAAACGAAAATCAGATAAGCATAGAGATGCTTCCCGTACTAAAAAAGTAAAGGGTGTGGCATACACTGCTGTATTTTAGGACTTAGTCCTAGAAGAAAGAAAACAATTCCGTATTAAATATTGTTATTCTTTATATTTATCTTTCCTCGCCAGAGTAGATTAATTTTTCTTCATACGAGCGGTTCTTATCCGGTTGATCAGGTTTTTAGTCTGTTGGGCTTGTTTAAGTCGGCTGAGCTTGTTATTAATACTAAACGGCAGATTTGATAGGTGTTTGGTATAATACCATCAAAGGCAGATTTTATAGGTGTTTAGTATAATACTATCTGTTGGTATTTATAAATATACAACAGGCGAGTCATAAAGCTTTGTTATATGGGAACGAATTCAACTGGTAAAGCATCCCTTTGTCTCTAATGATTAGGGTGAAATAACTAACGGATGCCACAGTACTCGAGAAGTGAACTGTTCATTTTTCTTTTTGCCTTTCCCAGGTAAAACTACTTTATCGATCAGAAACATTTTCGATTTACTCCGGGTCAGGCTACTGAACTTACCCTTTTGAATTGGGAAAGTATTTTAAGATTGGAAATGTAATATGTTGTTTGGCTCGTCTATGACAAATCCGTCTTCGATAGGATAAGGTGAATGATCAACAGAAAAAGACAAGAAAAAAATAAAAAGATAAGAATGGATCAAGAAAAGAAAATCCATATGGAACAGTATCTTCAAGCATCAAAGCCCAGGACAAAGCCGAGGTGTAAGCGATAACATTAGTATGCCATCACATCATTTAACTTTTATTTCTTTTTTGGCTGTTGTTTCTTTTCATTTTATTCATTGAACGCCATACTTCTAGTTTTTCTATTCAACCTCCCAATGAACTGTGAACTAAGGATTCTGCCAATCCGTTACAAAATAAAATAAAATAAAAATAAAATCAGAAAGTACTCTACTGCCCATGCACGTGAAATGGAAAAGCATGTATATGAAAAATACGTATGTGTATATTATAATATATATATATATATATATATATATATGTCTTTAAGCTAATGTGTATGTATTGGTAGTTGGCCCCCGGCAGGAACAACTTTCTAGGTCGCCCGAGTTTTGGAAGGATTATTATTATTATTATTATTTTTTGATCAACCGGTAAGGGAATATTATATAAGCTTTATTACGGTCCAAGTAACAGGGCACTCCACATCGACAACAAAATACAGGTTATCAGAAATCCAACAAAAGGCAATGATAGAGAAGAAGACCCTGATATTTGTGGACTCGGGGGCTGGACTAGCGGTACTGGAGGCGAATCAAGGATACCAAATGATCTAGAAGGTGATGGTGGTGGGGTTGGAGGGTCAGAGGACGGAGAGGGTGGTGGGGTTGGAGGGTCAGAGGAAGGTGAGGGTGGTGGAGTAGGAGGGTCAGAGGACGGTGAGGGTGGTGGGGTTGGAGGGTCAGAAGATGGGGTTGGAGGTATAGCTGCCATGGCAGGATTTGAGCTTCTAGGACAAGGAGGAGGAGGAGAAGGAGAAGGTGTATTTGGTGCTGAAAGTACACCATCAACACCATGGCATCGAATGGAAGACCCTGCAGTGCAAATGTTTGGGCTGATTAATTTCACACTGTTGAGAAGAAAACTCCTCCTGCCATGGTTGGAAATTCTAAGCATGTACTCCGCAGCTGAACTAGGAATCATGGAACCTGTGGGGATATACTCGAGATGGTCGAAAAGCAGAGGCGATGGTATTGAATGGTGGAGCAAGAAGTCGGTGACAGAATCTTGTGTCATTGTGATCTTTGACAGCATCCGGTCGTTGGGCATCAAGAAAGTTACATTCTTTTGAAACCTTCCATCCAATTGTGCCATTTTGATGAGCATTACAAAGCTGAAGTAATTGGCTCTTTGCATCTCTTCTGTGGCAACAAGAAGGTCTTCGGTTTGGTTCCTTGGAGTTGGAGGAACGTTTGCACTGGAAACTAACAAGAAAAGTGCCATGACAACTGGAAAACTTAGGTAGTAACTGGCCATGAGTTTGGACTTTGATGGATTGGTATTAGTCTTTATGACTTATCACCTACATTTTTACTTGGAGGCCTTAGTAACAAGAATATATGCAACTGGTTGTGGATTTACCAAATTAGACTATTTTAGATAGGACATGCAACTTTTGCGGGCTTAACAACTTAGTTTCATACCTTCTGCATGTTTAATAGTATTTAGCTTTATTACCTTTGCTGATATATATAAACTTTTTCTCAGACCGTTAATCAAATGGTGGGTATTTATTCATTTTACTGGTTATATGTATTACGTATTATTATCCAAGAAGCTTTGTGTCTGGCAGAACAGAACCCGAAAGTTTGGAGACTTTTCCTACCCTGTTCCATTTCATGCTCAAGGAATTGTGGGAGGACTGAACTCCTCACTATGTGATTCAACAAAATACACTCTCTGCTTGGAGCACACGCAACCAATACAGGTATGATAATTATAAGCAGTTTTTTTTTTTTTTTTTTTGGTTTTTCCTCTCTCTCTCTCTCTCTCTCTCTAATAAAAATCTTTCATAATAGTAGGACACCAAAAAGGAGCGTTCATAATAACATCGATTTAGAGGGTTTGATCGGTGACTTTTTATCAACGTTTTCACATTTTTTTTTTCTTCTAAAATGCATCAAGTATAGCTATAAATTGAAAGGGACACAATAGAAGTTGGTTTGTCAATTACAAATGAATAAATCTAAGCACAATCCTAACATGGAAAATGCTCTATGTGAAAGAAGAAGTTCAAAATAAATCCATACAAGGCATTATATTACAATACAAAATGCCAGGAAAGATACAGTTTCCCATTGTCTTGGTCCCAACCATCCTTTAAACTTGGTTTTCAATTGCTGAAAGCTACTACCGCTAAAAACAAAACTCAAATGGCCACAAGAAACAGCAGGCCTAGTTCTTTCACCAGACCAGTTGACTTGTTGGAAAGGAGAATGAATGAAGGAATGTCTCTGACAGAATCAATCCTAACATAAACGAAGAATGACCTACTAGGGAAATTGGAATGAACCTCCAATTTGGTTAGTACCAGAAGGGGGGTTGATTGCCACCCAGAGAAGAGATATGGTGATTGCAATGAGTCCCGACCATACAAAAACAATGGTGGGTGTCCTCCCTCGTCTTCCCATCAATCCTTTGGCAAAAGGATAGAGATGTGCCAAAACCCAGAAACTGAAGAAAACCCCACCAATTAAACGGCTCCATTGGGGTATGACACTATAGATAGTTCGGCTAAACCCAACTGCTATTGCAATCAAGTTGACCATCATGATTGTGATTGGTGGTATCATCAAGGATGTCCATTTGACTATATAGAGATCGGCAAACTCATCATCCACATCATCACCACCTGATTTTGATGTTAAGGTGAAAGAGATTTCAATCCCTGCAATAACTTTCAATAGACCCTGAAGCACAGCAGCAAGGTGGGCGCTAGTCCCTCCTATCAACCAAAACTGCTCATTTCTCCACCATTCTTCTAATTCAATGCCAGACCATTTGATCTCAAGCACAGCAAGCATACATAGAGTTAAAGTAATGATGAGGAGATAAGTAAGGAATGTGACATTGAGGGTCTGCACAATGAACTGACCAGAGAAGAGAGAAAGGGCAGGTAGGAAGCAGTAGACGATAAGGAAGATGGAGGTGAAAGGGTATATACCAACATTAAGGTATGCAATCCTTTGTAAGAACTTCATCCTTGTAGTGGCCAGGAGGGCATTATTGCGGGAGAAGAAAATCTCAACTGAACCGGTAGCCCATCTAAGCACCTGATGCAGCCTATCAGTAAGATTAATTGGAGCTGTTCCTCGGAAGGCATCACGCTTTGTGACACAGTAAACTGATTTCCATCCTCTGTTGTGCATCCTATACCCAGTGACCACGTCTTCAGTAACAGATCCATAAATCCACCCAACACGCTGTCCCCACTCCGTCTTATCTTCATACCAGCAGGAAATGACGCTGATAGCCTCAGCAACAGTTGATGCATCAAGAAGATCACGAGGAATAGTGAGAGAACCAGGTGGGCGTCCATTCTTCACAGCTGGGTGGTCAGCAAGGGGACGACCTTGGAACTCTGCCACTGGAATTGAATCAATAAGGAATGTTGAGTTCCCAAACTTTTTTGGTAGCAAAGACAGGTTCATCTCCTCATCATCTGAATCACCCATTCTTAATGCTCGGTTCTCTTCAGGGGTATTAGCAACTGAGGTATGCTTTTTGCGACGAGCAAAGCAACAGCTGCAACAACCTGGGTGGTTCTCTTTTGCTCGAGGTGGGTCAAAGCCATAAAGGGCAATCCTACGAAACAAGCAACCAGTTCCAACATAGACTGGACCCTGAAGCCCATCAAGAGCTCGCATATTAACATCAAAGAAAACAGTGTTGTGATTGGCATATCGATCAGATGGGTCAATGCCCTCAAACCTCTGAGGGAATTGGACATAACAAAGGCGGTCACCTCCACGATCCATCATGAAGCACATGCCTTCCCTCATTGCCTGAGAGTTGTAAATATAGTGGTCACAGTCAAGATTGAGAATGAAGGGGCCATTAGACATGATGGCAGAGGCTCGAACCAACGCATTCATGGCCCCTGCCTTTTTGTTGTGATCGTAACCAGGGCGCTTCTCTCGAGATACATAAACAAGCAGGGGAAGACGAATATCAACATCAGTGAGGTCGATGAACCCAGAATCATCAGCTGTTCCAAGTAGTGGTTCATCACTAGGAGGTTTTAACATCACCTGCATAATTAGATGGAAAAAGAATTTGTTCAATACATCACCTAGCCTAGTTCCTTCCTTCTCTCCAACCATCTCTCAACTTCTTCCATATTGTTTATTTTCTTTCATAAATTGTCAAGTCAGCATATTTAAAAATAATTCAAAGTTTTAAAAGGAAATAAACATTTGAGGAAAACAATCTTTGTCACTATAGATTGTGTATGCATTAAGCCAATCTAAAGTGTTCACATAATGTCATATTTAGAAGAAAATAATTTAGCTTAACAAGTTCATACGAATACCTGTATAATACCAGCATGGTCACCCTTAGAGTGTTCAGATGCAGGGTTCAACCAAGTTCCTGGCCAATGTGTTCCATCAGCCATCCATGTTGCTTTGGGGATTTTGACACTCTCCACAGGTTCATCGTCCCTGTTCTGTCTTTGAAGCTTCATAGTCTTAATCTCCTCACGAGCATGATAAGCATCTGACCGACGGCGGATAGAATCAGGCAGTCCATTGATCCGAACCTTGAACTCATCATACTCACGTTTTACCCTTCTGCGATCTTTAACAAAGTCAGGCCGTACTTTATTCTTGTAGGGATCCCTCTTCAAGTTGAAGTAAGATTCAGGATTCCTGGGCTCAATGCCATGTTTACGGCAAAACGGGACCCATATATTAGCAAAGCTTGCAGCTTCTGCCATTGCCTCAAAGGTCAGTAGTGCACCACCATCGTCAGAAACATAGCAAGCAAGCTTTTCAACTGGGAAATCAGCAGCAAGAATGGACAAGATAGTATTTGCAGTAACAAGTGGTGGTTCTTTCTCAGGATCAGCAGTAGAGACAAAGACATCAATGCCTGGAAGATCAGATTTTCCAGTAGGGTTGTTGGGGCTAGGCATTTCAAATTTATCTTTTAAGACGTTAAGATCTGTTGAACGATTTACTGGGCATAGCTTGGGCAATTGGTCAAGCAGCCAAGAAAAAGCAAACCAGATCTCACAAACTACTGACATTCCCCAAAGCCATATTGCATCATTGTTGGGATGCTTAACCCTCCAAGCCAAAAACAACCCAAGCACAACCATGCGAACAAAAATTAGAAGCCTGGGAACACATTAACAAAGGCAAAATTCACTGATCAGCATGATAACAAAGAGAACCACCTTGAAAGTAATGTCGAAAATTAAATTAGCAAATGAGATTAATTACACAAAACATCCAGAGTCGCAATTTAAATGCTTGTAAGAAGGGAAACAAAGGAAGCCACTTCAATGTTATGCCATATTTGAAATATAGTTAAACAGCAAGTTATGAATGGTTTGACAACAAGTAAATGCTTCATTAAACATAACAGAATGTGTGCAACAATTTACATGGAACATTACACGGTACAAATTTAGCTAACAAATAGCCAAACTAAATGCAGACTAAATAGCATTACATGATAATTTATTTAGAGAACTAATGCATGTGACAAAGTAGTAGTCCTAGCTTACAATTATAATGATAGGCAACGTGGACTGTTATGACTGACATAGACTAGCAAGTACAAAAGACACATAGTTGTAGTGCCTCCTATCTCATAAAACCATACATGAAAAAGAAATATTCTATAGACTACCAACCCCCAAAATTCCCTCGAGGAGAGAGAGAATAAATTTTGTATATCTTATCATCAAAAACCTATCCTTCCTAGTCGGTCAACTTTGTATGATGTTTTAACGCATAATCTACGTGCAAATGTGCATGAGATATGGACCTTCACCATCCAATCTCTAAAAAAGATCTGTATGGAAGAAATTTAAATCAAAGAGGATTTGTAAAATATTAAAATAAAATCACCAACTAGAATTACCATCATAACACACAGGATCCACAGGAGAGAAGGGCAGAAATAAAATGGATATATCAAAATTACCTATATGGGCTCAGAACAGCAGCAGGTATCTTCAACTTGCGTGTAAGTGGTCGCCATGGTTTGTTCATCAACTCTGTTGGTTCAACAACTTCATCATCCTTCCCATTTCCAAAACCCCCTTCCTTGGGCCATATGGCATTTCCATAACCATAAGTTCCCTTGGTTTCAAACAGCCACCGGTTGTGATCAAAGTCTCCAGTTTGGCTCCTCATTAGAACCGACTTTGTTGACTTCATCAGTGACAACCTCCTCTCCATCTTAGACATCCCACTTGGAGGAGGAAGCGGCAGTGGTCGTGCATTATCCACAGCCATTTCATCCAAATCTGTGTTCTTATACGGTTCCTTGCATCCCGGGCAAATTCCACCCCCGGTTTTCACTGCATCTGCATAGCAATCCCGGCATATTTTGAAGTCACACTCGCAAGGAAGAATATCAACACCGCGTTCGTCACTCATCACCTTTGCATCACAACCAGGAATGGCACACGAAGATCCTTTTGCCCCTGCCATCTGAGGATGGCTTGCTTCAGATTCAATTACCTTGTCCATGAGATGAGCACGAGTAACACTGTTAAAGCCACCTGTAAAGAGAGAATTTGAAACATATTGCTCTTCAACCTTTTGTGAGATTGATGGATCCATTGGTTGGTTGTCTGGGGTTGGTGGAATGTGGACTGTATAGTTCATGAAATCAGTGCTCCCAAGTTCACTATCTAGATCATCCCTCGAGTAGCTGACATAGCGACCAGAGGAAGTTCTCCGGCCAAACGTGACGGTCGGAGGCAGTGGAGGCTTGTTTTGCCCATCAAGAGTGTCGGAAGTTGCTGATAGATTTGATCGGCTGGCCCTGAATGACCTCGATGCCATATCATAGAAACTAAAAGATCCTACAATTTCCACCAAGCAAAAGAAATATTCAAACTTCCATTATGAAGGTCTCAAAGCGTAGTTCAAGAGATCATCAGTACATCTTAAGAGCAGGAATTAAATCGAATCAAAAAACAGGCAAAGGCAAAGGCAGAGTTAGGATAAAAGAAAAACTAGATACAGCTTAGCTGAAGCTTTTGACCAAGGATCCAAAAGGTTACTCTGTTCCCTTACCTTGTCAGAAACCAAAACAATGTACCCAGAAATTCAGAATGTCTGTTGTTCTAAGTTTGGTTATCAAAGAAAACGAAGTTACAAAAAATGAAAAAAAGAAAAAAAAAAAAAAGAAAGACGGACCCAAAACTTTGATCTCAAAAAACCCACTTCACATCAACCAAGTAGGACCATCAGAAATCTAAGTCTGACGAATCTATTTCATTTTTCCATGACACATTTTTCTCAGCAACCAAACAGACCAGGGAGAGAGCAAAGACTCGGTATGTTGGAAAGCTAGAAAGAAACTAGACCATATCCAGGATGTGGAAGAGAAAGCCAAAAGAGAAAGAAAAAGAGTACCTGGGTTTATAAAACGCAAAGAGTATTATTTCAGATCTCTGATGTGAAAGGGAAACAACTTTTGTTAGAACGTGATTGGGGAATTGTTCAATTCAAAGTTCGTGGCTTTGCTCTCCAAATGTCCATATGCCTAGTCGTAGTACTTAATGGGAAGACCCACGCAAAAGATAGAAAACAGAGACAACAGATAGTTTGGGCAGGGGACTGGGTCGTGAGCAAGACTACAAGCACGAATAGACCATGATTGAAGGCTTTTCACTATTAAAAATTAAAAAAAAAAAAAAAAACAAAACAAAACAAAAAAGAAGACTTTGTAAAAGAAATGGGGGGCTTATTTTCTTTTTTTGTGCTTAAAATGTGTGGGCGTAGGTAGATATGGTGAAAAAGAGAAGGTTCTGAGTGATGGGGCTAAGAAGCAAAGAAGGCGTGAATGGGTGTTCTTTTTCTTGGACGGCTGCTATCTGCTCTGCTGTTCTCCTACTGGGGCTGAGCTGCAAAGCGTCTCTCTCTCTCCCTTTTTTTTATTTTGTGGAACATTTTTCAATTTCAGTCACATTTCGGATGTCTCTGTGTCTTACAGTCTTAGGTTTAATTATTCGGACAAGGTAAAGTGTAAAAGTAGGCCCTTTTTTTTAATACTGAAAATGAAAAAGGTGAATAAATGATTAAGAAAACTAATATAATAAATAATTGGAAAGGTAAAAATTAAAGAGGGAAAAAAATTGAAACTTTCTTTGTTTTTTTTTTTTTTTGTTTTGTTTTGTTCTCACATTTAAAGGGATGTATTTTAAAGTTTTGAGGTATTCGATTTAGATTTTAAAAGAGTTCATACAAATTTAATGATATTCAATTCAGATTTTGATGAATTTTATAAAAGTCTATTAAAATTTCGATGTATTCAATTAAGATTTTATAGAATTATTTTAAAATCTAGTGGTATTCAAAAAGTCATTGATTTTAAAAGTCTTTAAAAAATGATGGATTTTAATGGATTTGAAAGTATTTTAACGGGAAATTGTGAAAAAAATTGTCAATATAAAATCCAGCTTTAAATCCAAAGATTTCATTGGATTCTTATAAAATTTTTATGGAGTCTGTAGAATTCCTTAACAATCCATCAAATTCTTTAAAGTTTATAATTCATTTTAAATCCATCAAACTTTAAATTGAATACATCCCTCTTAGTTTTAAAATGAAAAAAAAAAGTGTTAAAATGGGAAAGGAAAATAATATTAGGTGTAGATTGCTGAGGTGTTTGTAGGCGTGTTGACGTGTTACGTGGTAGTTGTCATTTGGGTCCATTCAGTTTTTATTATTGATTAAAAACAACAATTATAATTTGTATATACAAAAAAAAAAAAGAAAAAAAAAAGACAATTTATAAATACTTTCACCGCTTTTCCCTATAACCTGGTCCAATTCCAATTTCCATGTTTTACAAAAATTCCAACCTTTAAAATATCATTGCATGCATATTTTTATATAATATTATTATATACATCATTATTCCAAAAGTACCCTTGTTTGGCCTTTTCCCAAGTTTAAATGCGGAAATAACGGAATTAATGACTATGATAGATTTTAGGTCTCTCTCTCTCTCTCTCTCTCGCTCTATATATATATATATATATTCTTCTCATCTGTTTCACCGGTTTCAATTGCCCCTTCACCACCACCATCATCATCTCAACTTTCATTTTGGTCTGTGTTTTAATATTTTATTCGATTTTATTTCATTTTCTTTCACATAAAATGTGCTCATTGTGCATACAAAATTGAAAGCGAAAAACATAGGATTAGATGGTGCCCAATTTTTAAAAATTTCAAGGCTCTCTCTCTCTTTATCTGCATGCATTAAGATTTTAAGACGGATGGATCGTATGGCACATGAGGGGCCCCACATGCCACATGGCAGCATCTCGCTGGAATTTCATGTACTGCACGTCCATTTTCGATGACCTCTTTTGTGGGCCCCGACCCTGCTACTAACCAATTATATAACTCCGTCAATGTAATGTCCGTGTGGGGTCCATCAGCACGTGCACTCCACTGCTTCTCCATATTCTTTTCTTATTTATTTATTTTTGGGTTGAATTCCCATGCAGGATCTTGCAGAAACAGATTTTGAACAAGTTTCATATGTTTAAATCATATGCATTTTTATGCCTTTCTTCAGATGTTCCACTCATATGTAATTAGAAGTGGACAAAATTCAATCCAATCCGTTCAACCCGTTCAATCCAATTCATTTTTAACGATTTGGATTGGATTTTTATATTAATTGCATTGGATTGGGTTCAAAATATTATAAATTGTATGGATTGGATTGGAAATATAAAATCCAATCCAATCTAATCCAATCCAATCCAAATAATATATTATATAATTAAAAATTTATATATTTTTTATTTTTTTCATTTTTATATATTAATTTTAGTATTTTTTTATTTTTATATATTAATTTTTAAATTTTTTTCCATTTTTATATATTGATTTTTAATATATATATATATATATATTTTTTTTTTTCTTTTACATTCCCATATCTCAAATCCCAAATCAAATTGTAAATTATAATCATAAACTAAACATTTACCTTTGTTACCGCCTGCCACTAGTCCATCACTATCACCATAATATATATATATATATATTTTTTTACATTCTCATCATATATATATATCTACATATATTGTATCCAATTGTTACTTATATATATATATATATATATGTTTAAATATAATTTATTTCTAATTTTATTGTTTTGATCTTTGTAGAGCTTACAGAATCAACTAAAATTAGTGAATCTGTCAACTTTGATTGACTTATGATTTATCAAAATTTTAAGGTTGTTAAAAAAAAAGGAATTATGCATTGATTCTTGAGTGAATGAATTTTGACGAATGTATTATTTTACATTATTTATTCTAACAATTTTAATTTGATTTTATAGGAGTGAGATGATGACATTAATGTTTGTTATTTAAAAAGTGCATGATGTGTACCATTTGCTATATTTTCTTCTTTATTTTCCATTGTAGACTATGTTGTATTATTCTAATTGTATTTTATGTTTGGATAATTATAATTTATTATTTATATTTTAAATTTGAAAAATTTTTTGTTTGTATTATATATTTATAAATTAGTAAGTTTTAAATCGATCAACCAATCCAAACCAAACCGATCATAAATTGTTTGGTTTGGTTTGAAATTAATGCTTTAATGGTTTGGTTTGGATTGTAAATTAAAAAAACCGATATATATGAATTGGATTGTATTTCAGTTCAAAATCGAACCAACCCAATCCATACCCACCCCTATATGTAATGCTACAGTATTGTAATTGTTCCAAAAAAATATAAAATATACAAAACTAACTGTTAAATATATGCAATTCAAAAAATTAAAAACAGAAAAATTGCTACAATCACGATTTGTTCACAAAGTACCAACCCCTTTTTCTGTAAAAACATTGGCTTTGGAAACGAAGAACATTACACTTTTTGACTTCCGATTGATTAATCCAGAATAGACTGATCAATGGATATTAATCAACAGAACAATGATACAAAACAACAATTGAATAAAACCAAACGTCAAATCTTTCTATATATACCTCATGAGCTAGCTATGTAGCTAACTTCCACATGAATCACTTACACAACACGTGCAGCAACAATGGTAAAATGTACCCCAAAGAAAAAAAAAAAAAAAAAAAAAAGAGAGAGAGAGAAAGAAAAAGAAATAAGTAAAAAAACAAAGGCAATGCTGTTTATGAAGGTTAAAGATTTTGAAAACATCAACCTCTCCAATTGTCTGTAACAGTAACACCTAAACAGTCTGCTAACTGATTCATCCAAATATATATGGGAATTATGAATGTGGAGAGCAAAGCAGCACTAGAAAGAGATGAGATCATCCTTCGACGATTGCTGCTTCTTAGGTTGTTGGCCTGCTGCTTCAGACGAACCTCCACTACCACCTTTCTTGCCAAATATCATTTCATCAAGATCATCCATCATATCATCATTGATCCCTCCCTGTGCCCCGCCCCGAGAACCAGCAGGTTTTCTAACCAGTGCATCTTCCTTTGCATGCCGGGGCGACTCATCTGGCTCCACCGCCACTGGTATCATTGCAGGCTCTGGCTCTGCTGCAGCCACTGAAGGCTTCTTCAGTTCTTCATACTTGGACAGCACCTTCTGGATCTCATCATTCACATTCAAGGCTTCAAATAGCAGGGCCTCATTATCTCCAGCTGTTTCAATAATTCTCTGCACGGTATATTGAGACTGGCGGCACTGCTGTACAAGTGTGGTGGATAAGTCATCCTGCCAAATATGCAAATGTATGAGTTTGATTCATTTTCAATATTATAAGGCAGCAAAATGTATAGAAGGATAAGAAGATCAAGGAAAGATGTGATATAAGTGGTGGTATACTACCTTGAAGGAGGTATGCAGCATTTAAAAATATTCAAAGATATCATTATTATTATTATTTATTTATTTTTTGGTTGAAATTAGAAAACAAGAAATCAATATATTTCAAGGACGACTAAAATATATCTGTATTTCCACACATACTTCAGGCTTCCAGACTACCATTTATCACATCAAAATAAAATCAGGACATTGACAACAATGCAACATCAAAGCAAGATAAGCATACCTCCAAAGCATCTTGCTGGGGTGAAGAAGACAAAACCGTTGAAAGAAGCTCAATGCTGTTTCTTGCAACATCAAAAGCCTCCTTCGTTTGTTCAGCTGTATAGCTATGCACAGGGATATCATGCTGAACCTGCTGCGGAAGACTAGCATCAAGTTCTGGAGCTGAAGCTGAACGAGGAGGAGTAAAAATAGGTGCCAAGCTCTCGTCGTCACGACCAGGGAACCGAATACCCCTTGATCTTAAACTCTGACATGAAAAAGACACACCGTAAGAAGACATGAGATTACAACTTATAACATTGAAAATATAAAACCAATAATCACTAAAAATGTGATAGAGACCACAAATAGCTAAGGGAAAAGGAGGACAAAAGACACTGGAAATGCTTGTGGCCAATGCATTTATGCATAGAATTTTATGAGGTTTTGAGGATTGTATTTATGATAGATAACCCTTTTTAATTTTTCTCAATAGTAACAGCCAACAAATTTTAATCTTCTTTCCCGATTCCACTTGGTGCCACTAAACAAACTAATTTTACAGCAATATGTTCAGTACATTTCCCTACATCAACCATGATATCAGTGTTTTTATCCCAAGTCAGTTGATACCACAATATCACTCCAAGGGCAATTCTGCAACCAAGAACTTAATAATATTTGAGGACACTAAAGTACACAGATACCTTGTAAGTTTCTTCATATACAGGCAAATAGCGAAGCTCGCTGGTTGACTCCCCCCATGCTTCAATCAGCACCAATGCCTTGTTGCGGTTGTTAACAACAGTCTGAGGATCATCGATCAGCTTCACCATCTCATCGAGGACTCTTTCAGCTGCCACCTCTGAGAAAGCCTTCTCACAGTTCTTAACAATGGTTTCAAGCAGCACTAAGGACAAATACTGAATCCTAGGATTCTTCAACATAATCCGCCTTTTTATTCCGCGGATTAGATCAACACTATTGATCTTTTCAGTGTTGATCATGTCGCAAATATCAAGATTCAAAGCCCAGTCAGGCTCCTCTAGGGCCTCTGATGTGGCATCCTCGACCACCTTATCTGCCTGGTTAGGACCCTGGAAGAGCTCCTTCATCTTGAAGCTCATTGAGCTCATGCCTGCACTCATCTTACGGCCCACCTCTGCACCTCCAATCTTGAGGCGTTCACCGAGTGCATTCACCTTATCCATCAAATTGTCACTCATCTTTGCAGCTCCTTATGAAATACAATATTTAAAAGTTTTCTGAAAAGTCAAAAACCTATAATTAGCATAATGGTATTCTAAAATAAGTTGGCTGTTAAGAAAAGATGGGTAAATACAACAACTTTGGATAAGAGTCTTTCTGAATTCTCAAAAGAAACGAGAAATTGACCATCAAATTCAAAATTTATCTTTGTTTTAATTGAAGGAAAAATCTCATCTTTCATCTTAGCCAACAAAGTAGCGAAGAAAACAAAATCTAAATCGTATCTTATTATTATTATTATTATTATTATTATTATTATTTTCCATCCCTAAATTTATTTTTAAAAGAAAAAACCTTGAAGCCCTTAATAACCCCAAAATTTAAAATTCCCATAAGCTTCAAAAACCCTAGAGAAACGAGGAGGTGAAACACAATTGACCTGGATTGTTTGCTGAGACAAAAAGGCCGCATCAAAAACAGAGTCCAAGTTCAGATACAAATAAAAAAAATTTCATAAATCTTCAAATTCTTTTTCTTCCCCATCAAACAAATAGATACTAAATCTATAAGACCCAAAATTACTTCATCAAATAAACCCAAATAGCCGGGCTTGTTTTTAATTCTAAGTGAAAAAATTGAAAATAACGAACAGCAAGAATAAAAAAAATGGGAACTTGCGACTGATAGAAAGCCATACCTCTGAGAATAGAATAGGTTTTCCGGTGGTGGGTTGAGACGATAACGCGCAAAGACTAGGTAAAGTTTTTGATGTTTCTTGGAGTTTCAGTCACTCTCTCTCTCTCTCTCTTTCTCTTTCTTATAGTTTTGCTCCAATATTAATACTGATTAATGTATTTCAAAAATTCCCTTTTAGATTTTTTTTTGAATATTTTTTGCAAAATATATCTTTTTTGAAAATTAAATTCTGAATAGATATACACGGCATATTAAACTCGAATGAAATTCAAAATAAATAATATTATCAATTTTTATATGTAACTTATTAAAATGGGCTTTTTACCAAAAATATTTATTAAAATGGGTCTTTGTTTGATATTATTAATATATGCATAGTTTTTTTTTTTTTTTTTTAAGCAAAAGTATAATTAAGCCGCAACATAGCACACGTCCTTTAACCACATCAAAACGGTCATTACATTCAATTTTGCAATTACAAAGAATAATGTGACCAATATTTTTTGTCTCATTTTTTTTTTCCTTCTTATGTTTTGTGGAGCTTATTTTTGCTTTTGAACAAAATATTCAAAATAATATTGTAAACTTTATTTGTAAGTCAATGGAATGGACTTGGAATATGAGAAGAATGAGAAATATGTAATATGTAAATGTCAAAGTCAAGAGTGGTTGAGTGAGGGCATCTGTGATTGTCGTTCACTCCTTCACCGTTAGATGAGTGACATTTGTCACACCCTCATGCTATGCAAATTATAAATAAGATAAAATATTATTGTATGAAGCAAATGTGTACTGCATTTGTGTTTCCATAATCGATTAAAAAAACAAATTTTGGTAGTAAATGATTCTTTTTATTTTGAAGGTATTAAATGATTAAGCAAGTTTTAGTTTTTTTTTTTTTAATAATTGCAATTTATTTTTGTTTTAGTGCGACTTTAATAATGGTCCAAAATTTTTTTTAAAAAAAAAATTCATATTTTGTTCCTCTTGCTGACCCCCAAAAAAAAAAAAATTTCCTTTCTTTAGCCTTCCACACGCTACGCGGCGGCCAAAAAAGAGAAAAAGGGATAAAAAAAAAAAAAAAAAAAAAGAAGAAGGAGGCATACAGCATATTCAATTACTCTGATGGCAGCGTAAGCTCTGACAGCCGTCCGATCTAGGGTATGTTTCCGTTGGGAAATGGCATTTGCCACCAGCCTATTAGGAAGTCTAAAAAAACTGTAGCTTTGGTTGAAAGCATATGATTATGCTCAGTTGTAGCTTGTAGATGATGTTTTGATGTGGGTTTTGGAGTGTTTGGTGATCCAATTTGGGTATGCTTGATGTTATTTGGTTGATCGCTTGGTAGAATGGATTTGAGCTGGTTGAGCGCCATTTTGGTTGGGGCTGGTTGTCTTGCTCTGGGATACTGCATTGGGGCTCGCTTTCCTGCTCCGATTTTCATATCGGCCAGCTTAGCTAAAGGAAATGCACTTGTTAGTGATAGTAGTAGTGGGAATAGGAACAACAAGGATAGGCCCAAAGACCCCCTCGAGATTGAAAAGCTCGCCGACCTTTTTGATGATTTCAAAATGGTCTTAAAAATTTCTCTTTTCTCTTCACCCTTTCTGTTTTTTTAACAACAAAAACAAAAAAGATGCCTCCTTTTTCACTTTTTCTTCTCCTTTTTTTCTTTCAGGTTCTGGTTGTGAGAAATGATCTGAAAATGGGTAAAGGAAAAATTGCCGCCCAATGCAGGTAATCGTTTTACATCTGTATGGCAGACCAAAATTTTGTCCTTTTACCATTCCTTCCTTGTTTTTTCTTTTAGACATTTGGTTTTACATAAGCACTAAATATCCAAGTCAGCGATTGATTATTAGGTGCTACGTTGATAGTGATTAATTATCTGATCGGACGTTACGATCTTTCTCTCATTGTAAATAATGATCGATAATCTGGTTCTGTAAACAATTTCTATGTTCTTTTTGTTGTTGAATTGCATTTTATTCTGATTTATGGTGCTACTCTTGCCCTTAATTGGTTAGTCATGCAACTTTGGGTCTCTATAAAAAGCTCCTCCATCGGGCGCCAAAGGCCTTGAACAGGTACCAACATTCACCAGTCTGTAGTCTGTGTTTAGTGAACTCTGCAGTATTTACATATTTTTTACGCTCCCTGTTTGTTTGACCATTGTATGTATGTCAAATATGCATTTGCAGGTGGGAGATGTGCGCTCAGCCTAAAGTGGTTGTGAAAATTGAAAGTGAGGAAGACATGCTTGTTTTACAGGTCAGTATTGTTTTCACAAATTATTCTGTCACATAAGCAATAGCATGTATATCTATAATGTGTGGGTGGGTGGGTTTGCATGCTGTCTTTTGAAATTTATAATCTTAGCTACTCGACTTTTAGTTGCAAATATGCCACCTTTCGTTTGTTTTAATAATGGATGCTATTCTTACTGCTCTTTTATGATGGTGTGATGCTCATTCTACCTACTGGACATTCGAATGATGGAATTATTATAAGTGTTATAACCACTTATAATTTAGTAAATTAGAGAATAAAAACTTAGTTAGAGAATTAAAATTACAGTGCTGCAAGTTTCCAGAAGAAAATTCAAACTTCTAGGCTTTTTCCTTGTTCATTGATATAGTTATTAATTTTATGTACATATGCCTTTAGTCTCCTACCCTTCCTCTAACTTGTTTCTCCTTCTCTTCTCTGGACCCCTACCCCTGGAGAAAGAAAGGAAAAGAAAAGTAAAATTGATATTTCTACTTCACCCTATTTCTAGGTCCTTATCTCTCAGGTTTTGTTAATTTATGGTAAGATCCGTACTGATTTTGACAGGGGAGAGCAAAATCACTGAAGTTACCAACACATATCACAATTGATGCTGGGAGAACTCAGATTGCACCAAGTGAGTTGCTATGCCTTCCATATTTCAGGCTGATCATTTTTTTGGTGGTTCGACAATTTTTCGTTCTTCTCTTCTCTTCTTACGCTGTACTTTAAGTTCTATTAGTATGTGAGAATAATCACAGCCTTAAAATAAATGCAGAACTAGAACTTACCTGGAGCTACAAACCAAATTGTATTTCAGGAATCATTGCTGTTTATAGACAAATTATGATATAATAAGTTGCTTTCTGAAATTCTACATGTTTGAGTAACAATGGTACTGAATGCAATCACTGGTTCATTGCAAGTTCATTCTAGACAGTGCTTTTCATCCCTATAATGTTATAATGAACTCAAGGCTATAATGCTGGTTCCTTTATAAGTGTAGTAAAATAAATGTACTGGAAGTGTTAGTTTTAAATGTTTGTCAATGCTGCCTTTGGAAAGTGGTCAGCAGTTTCAAAAAGTGATAAAACTTGAAAACACTTTATTAGCATGCTTGCTTGAAAGCTGGGGAAGCATGTGGACATTCCCAAGTATGTACCCCTTTTTCAACACTTTTTAGTGAGAGCATGCTTTGGAGATTAGTAAAGCCTTCTCAAACGTTTATTCGGCCATTTTTTTCCTTCTCGATGTTGGTTCTTATTTTTAATTTTGTGAATTATAATCAGAATAGCTTAATTGGTTGTAGAAGTGTTCTCTTTTTCACGTTTGGGCCACCAATAGAGATGCTTTATTCTTTACCATCTTAATATAAATCACCTAGTGATGATTACTCATCTTTCTTCATGTTCTTCCAGATTCAAGGACAGTGATGGCCATTCTTGGTAAGATTAGTTTCTTTTGTTGGTTTCTATCAATTATGGTCTGCCTATTAGTTTCCTGAGTCTTCCTGTTCTTCGCCAACAAGTTTAAAAATAACAAGAAAGAACTTCTATTCTTACCCGAACATCCACATGGTGTGCAGGACCTGTTGACATGGTTGATGATGTAACAGGCGGACTAAAACTTTTATAGTTTCGTTCATTCAATCAAGTGGTTTGGTAATGGTTCGACTGAAAAGTTTTGGAGGAGGACAAATACAATACAGAAGTCATGGTGCCGTTGCCATTTGCTATGGCCGTGGAATCAAGCATCTCAGAAGGAATGTTGTTCCAAGTTTGAATTTATATACCAGGGTATCAAGCCTCACCCGAGCTATCATAATCATCTCTCTATGACGGACGAAATTGGCTGAGAATGAGATGCCCATCCTTCATGGCTATCCAAATTGTATACAAGTCTCTCACCCAAAAAAAAATAATAATAAAAAATTGTATTACAAGTGATTCCATAAACATTTGCTTTGGAACCTGTGACAAATAATCAACTCTTGCTCATGTTTTTATAGGATCAGGCTCTTTTTGGCTCAAGATCAGACATTTTCCCTAGTCATCTATGGATCGTTTTGAGTTTTTTCTAACTTTTGTGCAGCATGTTGCTAGTATCATAAATGGAATTGAGTTTCATGTGGTCACTGGGAACAAATAATAATTTATGTTAGTTGCCAATTATTAAACTGTCAAATTTCGATGACAGTAATAGTGCTAGAGGATAAGGCAAGAATAATTTTTGTATATCATATAATATAAAACATTCTCATTAAAAGAGAGCATGGACTTCTTACAACATCATTGAATTGTGTGCGCTTAGTATATTTTTTGTGATTGGGTAAATTGTGTGTTCTTTGTATCCTCAATAATGATGGTCTCAAAATTAATAAATGACAAAATTAAAACTTTACTACGAATATATTCCTACGAAACCTCGTTATGAAGCAATCCATTTATTAGAATGGATTTACCAAAAAAAAAAAATTCCATTTATTAGAATGGAAAACTAAGAAGTTGCATAATCGAGGAAAGTACGAACCATTATTAGAATGTGTGCCCCACGTGGAGTGATCCACTTACTACCAGAGACAAGGACAACGAAGTCCCAATGAGAAGATACAGATTTTTTACATATCAAAGTAGCCACTTCACGTGTTTTTTCGCATCTTCCTTTCGAAATTCAACGTACCGACAATACAAACATGTAGAAAGCTCGTTGTTGTAGGCTAAGCCGCGGCAGGCTCTCTCCCATTTTCCAGGTCGTAAGATCCACACCATCTAGTCCATGATATGAGCAGGACGTGGTCGAGATGGTTCATCGGAGTTGGGGTGTGGTTCTGGTTGTAGTTGTTGATGGTCCAAGTCCAACAGTCTATGCAGCTGAGACTGAGTCATCCGCTGCGCCATTTAATGGACAGGATCAATGAGAACTCAGCTTCTTCTTACATTGGCCTTGTCATGGCTTCCTTTACTGAGGAACTCGCACTTCAAAACTCTGGTTACTTTGTTCCCAGCTCCCAAATCCCCTGGGTTGACTTGGCTGGTACTTTTCCTTCTGCATCAATATTTTAATATCTCAACTTTCAAAGTTTGAGTATTAATGGTTTCCCATGATCGATGTAAGTTCTATGTTTCGTTCTATTTCTATCTTTGGATTGGCCATTGGGTACGGGCAGAGTAATTGTATATGATCATCATCCAACTCTGTAAAGGGTTAACTGTTTTTGTGGTGTTTGATTAACATAAATGCAGGAATGACTGTGCAAATCCTTGTTGATGTGTTTGATGTTAAAGGAATTGTCCATTATGGGATTGCTAAAAGTAGTAACGATTCCTTATCTCTTGGTGATGTCAGTGTGCCAAACTATGTTGCCTTCACAAGTTCTTGGAAATGGAAGGTAATAAGCCTTTTCTACTTGTCCCAAAGGATAACAAAGCGTTTTGTTGGTTTCATCTTCTCTACTCTTATTTGAAATATTGCATAGGAATTCAAGTCAAGAAAAGGGAAATATCCGGAATTGAAGTTAGGAGATTTTAATTTCCCTACAAAGGGAGATAATTTGTTGGGTAAGATAGAGTTTACGCCAGAGGAATTATATTCCAGTGGGAAACCAATGCAAGAGGTCTGTTGGCTTCCGATAGAACCAAAATGGTTGAGTATTGCTTCCCAGATTCAGGTTTGTCTCAATTAGTCCTGTTAAGTTGATTGATTTATCCCCATGCAGTCAATCAATATAAGCTTGCTAAACTTAAGTTTTATATTGGTTAACAAGATTTTTAAAGTTGCAACAATATGTAAACGAGACAGATTGCCTCCCTGAAACACCACAAGTTATTTTTGGGTTGAGAGTTTCCACCGCAGATATATATCTTGACAATGCAGCATATCGAGAATTTCTTTTCAAAGTATTCAAAGTTTCAACTGTTGATGAAGAGAGTGCAGCTGTTGTGATGGTTAGTAGCACATAAACACAAACATTTTATTTCTTCAATATGTTTCATTAAGATTTTGTCTTTCATTTGAAATGTTGATTTTGGCTGTGCTGTCATGCTGGGATGTGCCTGCAGACATGTCTGTCAAATGGGGTGCCTTCCATTGTGTTTCGTGGGATCTCGGATTTGGCTGGCGGAGGGGGAAAGCCATCATCAACAACTCTTAAGATCCTTGGCTTCTATGAATGCGCTTAGTGTTGCAGTTGAGTTCATTGCCTTGTTGAATAACCAAACTGCTTTATACAAAGACCGCTAAAACAAAACTTAATTAACACGTCGATTCTAAATTAAGCTGAGAAGAAGCAGGGACAAAATCCCATTGTCGTGCACAATATTCAAATAAGGTTTATGGTCTTTCATCTATAATCTAGCATCTGCCTCACATTGTTGGAATTTTAGGATTTTCCTATTTCTTTCAGTCCATACATAGTTCGGGTGAGACCACATGTTTTCCTACTTTTTGGGCATGAATGTATGATATTGTGCTTCAGTTGCTACAAAATGGTTCATCGTCAATTGTTTGTTTGTTTGTTTGTTTTTTTTTTTTTTTTTTTGCCCTTCTTTTTTCTATCCTCTCTACAAAATACTTCACTTCAAAACTAACTAATAATAAAATTCTCGACGAAATCGATCTGAATAACTTGTAGTACAAAAATCTGTAAAGATCATTCTACGCCCATAAAATACTATGTATGCTGTGCTGATTTGAAACCAAAAAAAAAAAAAAAAAAAAAAAAGCAGTTCAAAACAAAGAAGAAATTTAAAGAAATGCAGAGGAGCCAGCCCGAAAATATAACTTGTATTCCTTGACTAGGGTTTAGTAGAAGTAAATGAGGCTACTTAAAAGCTGGAACCAATGAATTACAGTTTGTTTTCTCGTAGCTTACTACTTATTTTTACCCTCTTTCCTCCTTTGGACAACAGCCTGGTTCTATATAATTTTTCTACTCTCTTTCTGTTGTTTACCACATCAAACTCTATACCAGATTTTCATTCCAATTTCATCAATGCTGCCTCCTCAACAGGTATAGCAGTACCTCCACTTGTTCCTTTCCCATCATCTTTCATTGAAAAGGGTCTTAAAGGCTGCAGCCAAATGTTATCGATGCATTGTCTTTCTCGTTGAATCTTCATCAATATTTCTTCCTCTTTCTCAAACTTTTGTGCTGCTTCGTCAATTTTTGCCATGTCATCTCTCAAGAAAAGAGTACATTTTGCCTCCACTGAACCATCAAGCGACTTAATCTCCGTAATCCAAAATTATGATAAGTACGAAAAATGATACTGCATCGATGAAACAGGTTACGAGCTTAAAATCATTTAGTAACCGGATTGAAAGGTTTTATATCAGTATATTTCCATGTCATGGCCAAGGCAGATGGTATTATAATAACAGCAGTTGCACATGATGTATGGTAGATCGCAGTCCTATTTACAGGGGCTGCATGTTAGAGTGTCTTGAGAGTTTGTGGAAACACTCAGAAAATGTGTACAACTTTTTAAGTGCTGAACGGCTTGCTTAAAGAATCTAACAAGACTTATAAAAAAAAGCTAAACAGGGCAGTAGGAGACCAAATCTGCATATAGATACTCTGCACCTTTGCATTGCTTCTTTACAAAGAAGTTCTTCATAGGGAATAGTAGGGAGCATTCCTAGTAGTGAGTAACGCTGCCTAGCCAAAGCCCCAAATGGGAACCAATCATCAATTGCAAAATTCACAGCCTTACCACAGTTAAAAGCCTAAAATTGCACCAAGGGAATAGCGAAGGCATTGGTTATTGCAAGAGAGAAGAAGAGAGAGCCATAGATGTTACCATGGCCAAATGCTGAATGATATGCTCTTGGAAAGGTTGCCACAAACTCCCCTGGAATCTGTAAGGCCTTGTAAACAGGTACATTATGGTGCAGCAAGATATTTGGAAGAGTCATGGCTGTTTTCTCTGCAAGAAGTTTATATGCCCCGTCCTCTCCACCATATGATAAGACATGGTGGTTGTACACATTATTGAGAACTACCTTTTCGAATTGAATAGCGCAACTACCAGGAACTCCGTACTACGTATTTGGTTCCCGAGAGTGATGATAACTAATGCTGTACATGTAGTGATCTTCCACATGCCATGCAAACATACTGAATAGCATGCAGATATAAAGCATAGGATCTGTTATATCCTGAATATGGTTTAGTAAAAAAGTAGTTCAAGGACAAATCCAAAATAAGAGCAAAAGAGACAATTTAAAGCATGGGATTTGATCTGAGTCAGGGACTGTCAATGTGACTAGACCGGAATAACTGTGTCAAGTAAACACAATGGGGACTTGGGTAGCCGAGAGACATTATGTAATTAAAGAGACAATGGTAAGAGGCAGAACCACAAAGGCAACAAAAACCCAAATTAGTAAAGATGGAAAATAAGGTCCATGCACTTGCTTTTTACAGGCCTATCATTAGGATCACTTGAAAAGGCACTGCCTTCCACATTCTCGCCATAATCTACTCTTTTTTTTTTTCCCTCCATAGGCCATTTCACGCCGGAATACTTTCTCACAGCATGATGAAGTAGTTGGATATCCAGAAGTTTGAGATCTATGTGAAAACATCTTGTTTGCCATGCTCTCAAGGTCACGGTATGTATTTTTACTGAAAAGAAGGAAAAACAGAGATAATAGGAAACAGTTTAATTGAAATAACATGTAATAGTAGGTTGTTTGTTAGATTTCACCTTCCTCTCCTGAAGAAGGTGAGCTTGTCACTGACATCCCAAGCACCAAAGCGAAGAGGTTGGATATAAGTTTGAAACTTGAAGTCTGGCATCTCTTCCATTAGTACCACACTCGCTGGAACAGAAGCAACTGTAGAAGAAATGATCTTGCAAATTCATGAAATTAATGGATAATCTTCAGATATAATTAAGAAAGAGCAAATATAAATATATATATATATATATACATTAACTTAGTAAACTATATATATATTAGGAGTTAATTAGCAGTGTCGGTAACTGTGAAAAATCTTGATGCAATGTAATAGATTAATCTCCTTTTTTTTTTTTTTTTTTTGAATAAGTAAACGATGCAGCATCTGAGTTCCAATCATAAATATGTATATATATATATATATATATGTATATGTACATTTGATTCCTTTTTTACATCCTTACATGTACGTGTCGAAATAGTGATCTCCAAGTACGTCCATATATATATATATATATATATATAATACAAAACAATCATCAACCAACCCGCCATATTCGTCCCGATTTCTTCGAGACTTAAACTGTGGGCCCAACATAAAAGTTCTAATAATTCATAATTTTTTGTTTTGATGGAATAATTTATGATTAAAGAAGGCCAATTTTTATTTTTAATCATAAAGTAACACAATTTAAAAATAACAAATTCCTAATCCACTTATAATAAAAAAATAAATTATAATAATGTTGGTCCTACATATATATTATATAGGGATAAAAATTAATGTTGACATAAAATTTTTCCAAATGAATTAAATTATAAATAGTTAGTATAGTATAGGTTAACGAAGGAGTGGGTCCAACTCCCACCCAGTGGCCACCGTTTAATTGGTTTCAAAGACTCTACAGAGTCAACAAAGACGCATGGCGTTGGCGGTGGTTGCCCGGCACCATGGAATGGAAAAATGCTGATATTTGACCATTTCTCTTCCCATCTTAATTCCCTTTCACATCCCCACCCACCAAATTAACCAAAACCAATTAATTAATTTTCGGCACATATATATATATATATATATATATCACTTAATAAATCTATTATAAATTCAAACGATAAATGCTATGTAATAATACCTTCTCCATGATTAATTTAGACCGATTTATATATAGATTGTTTTTATTTATTTATTTATTTTTATCAGAATCGCTTCGGTGGAGTAGATGAAGATGAAAAAAGTCAAACAACAAGAGAAAAGCAGCTAGTGATCATAGAGACACAGAGGAAGAATCTTCCGGGAATCAATTGCAAAAAATAATAATAATGACTACGACAGGTAGTGCAGGAAATAGCGCGAAACAGTCGCTGGACGACGACCAGATTGCGGAGCTGCGGGAGATATTCCTATCGTTCGACTGCAACAAGGACGGCAGCTTGACGCAGCTGGAGCTGGGCTGTCTTCTGCGATCGCTGGGACTGAAGCCCAGCACAGAACAGCTTGAGGCTCTGATCCACAAGGCCGATACCAACCACAACGGACTAGTGGAGTTCTCGGAGTTTGTGGCGCTGGTGGAGCCGGAGCTGCTTGAATCGCGGTGTCCTTACACGGATGAGCAGCTGCGGAAGATGTTCCGGATGTTCGACAGGGACGGCAACGGCTTCATCACGGCGGCCGAGCTGGCTCACTCCATGGCCAAGCTGGGCCACGCCCTCACCCCAGACGAGCTCACTGGGATGATGCAGGAGGCCGACCTCGACGGCGATGGCCGTATCGATTTCCACGAGTTTACAAGGGCCATCACCTCCGCCGCTTTCCATAATTCTTGGGGTTGAAACTGAAAACCTAAAACCTACCCTACCTCATTCAATTTTCACAAGTGCTCCATCCATGGATCATTAATTTTGTAATATCATTATACCAGCTGTATTACACAGCAACGTTGTTTATATATATATACGTTGCTTATATATATATATATATATATATATAGCTCCTGTGTGTTCTAATCTTTAAACATTTCCATATATAATATTATATAATTTTCTTCTACAAGTTATATAATTATTTCCCCCGAGACACCTCTTGATTTCCTGCTTCATTAAATTAATTTTGCATTACATGTATGTATATTGTCCCAACTCTGCAGTTTGTTAATTTTTACATTTTCATTTACTTTCCACTTTGTTTAGGGTTGTTCACCACTTAGATATATAACTTCCTTCAACTAGTTTACTTAGCTTCTTTTACACTACATATTTGGATTGATGGAATAAAAGGAAAAAAAAAAACAAAGGATTCAATTTTTTTGTTTAGATGATTAAAATCAGTGAAAAAGAAATTATAAGGAAGAAAAGGGAAAAATATGGAAGGATTACATCATGTTTATTTTAATAAATCTAATTAAATCATGTTTATTTTAATAAGTCTAACTTTCTAATCAAATTTGAAGGGAAATGAAAGAAGTTTAATGAAATTTTCGAATATTCAAAATATTTTGTATATTGGATTTTTTTTTAAATAAATTACATTAATTAATTTTTTTTCCCTTTTATTTTCATTAAACAATCATTATTATAATTACTTTTTTTTTTTTTCCTTTCCTTTCTTTTTCATTTACTAATCTTCAAAATAAAAATTATCAATAAATCCTTTACTTCCCTTTTTTTTTTTTTTCACCAAACTTATCCTCTCTTTTATTTTCCTCCTTTCAATTCAAATATAGTGTTAATTATTCAACTAATAATTGCACTTTTTATCACTAATACAATACAATATAAGGTTTACGACTACATTAAAACATCTTTATAGGCATATTATTGGGACCAAACTAATTATCTAACTATAAAGAGCTTACAATATAAGCGATATGCAGTTGGCTAATACATCTCAAGCATGTACATTTCCTCATTAGGAAAGAATTCGCAAACAATTTAGTTTGGTATTTAAATATAATTTGAAGGATGGTAGTATAAAAATACAAAAATGTTTCATGCCAAGAAGCTCTAACATGCTTAGAAAGTTAAAAATATTTTGGCTTCAACAAAAAAATATCAATACCAGTAAGTTATTACATATTTGCAAACTCATAGATATTGCAACAACTCTAAAAAATAAATTATTGTCTCAAACAATTTTAAATATTAAATCTTTAATGTGATGTACCAAGATTTTTAGCCCTATAATAATAATAATAATAATCATAATTTTTATTATTAATAATAATAATAATTATTATTATTATGTGGAAGCAAAGCTTTCTAAGAAAAAAAACGTTAAAAACTTATAACTTAACTATTTTAAATTGGGCAAAAAAATTTATAATTATATGGAAGTTATTCTATTATAGGATTTTATTATAAAAAGGCTTTATTGTATATATATATATATATATATAATTATGTTCAAATCAAATCTTTAATATCAAAAATAATATTTAGATTTTCTTTTTTAATTCTCAAATCGTATTAAGAATTGAAATTTAAAATTATATTTATAAATTATAAATTTCAATAATATTTATTTCTTTAATAGAGTTTTAATACATTATTAAATTTATAGTTTATTATTTTTAATTTTAAATCCTAATTTATAATCTAAAGGCTAATAAATCAAAATTTGATATTGTATGAGCTTGATTGCATATATGCAAATAATAACTAATAATTCCGGAGTTCATAGGTTTCAACTTTCGACGATTGGGCTCACGATCTATCCATGATTTCAAGTTTAATTAAGAACAACATGAATATTATATATCGTAGGCTAGGCTAAATTCATTAGTCTATAACCTTCATCAATCCTCCATATTCAAAGGCCACATTCCCGAAAATGAATTCTAATGGGTAATGAATAACATGTTCAGAGGAGATTAGCTGATTGCTAATAAATTAAGGGACCTCCTCCGCGATATGTTTTGTAACAACTATTTGAAAAAGGAAAGTCAATGGTAACCTAGGAACATATATGTACCTGGTTATATTTATACGATCGAAATTCATTAGACACAAGTACTTTTCAACTTTGAACACTAATATTTTTCCTCTTTAATTTCGGGAGCAATTCCCGCTATTAATTCTAAAACGAAATGTCAACCATTCAATCACCGCCTATTCATTATAATTAAAATTATAGACTAATTAATGGTCCCGTAGACTAATTAAAACACTGAAAGTCTGCTCTTCCCTTGGACCAACCACATATACAAAACATGCCTACATGTATGCTCTGTTCAATTGTCAATGTTTTAGTGTTTTATTTTATTTTTCGAAATTTATTTAATTATATAATACTCTAATTGAAATCAAAGACCAATCCTCTAGTAACAAGTGGAATTCTCATTTATGTATTCGTGTCATTTAATTATGTTTGACAGCTCAATCGTTGTTAAAGAAATGCCATCCCACTATGATCACTAACTAATATTATTGTTATCAATGAGAATAGTAAAAACAAGAAAGCCTCAATTTGTAGTTTACATAAAAGAGTCTCAATATGTCTATAAATATGTCATTCCCTAGCTAGCTTTTTGTGCATATGATAGGGAAAACAATTAAGACCCTAACTAACAAACAAACAAAAAATGAGTAGTTTCCGTTGTAGATCGTTACTTGTCGTAATAATTAGTGTGGTAGCATTATGGGCCTCAAAGCCCTGTTTTGCAGTGTTTCAGAGCATCGACTGTGGAGCTTCAGAGTCCTACACAGACAAATACTCGATCAAATGGGTGGGAGACGATGATTACGTTAGGAACGGTGAGTCCCGACAGGTGCAGTTCAGCAGCTCGGTTCCCAATGTGTTCGGTACAGTACGAGCATTCCCAACCCTCAGGAGAAACTGCTACAGGGTCCGAGTGGATACAGGGGAACGGATCCTGGTGCGGGCAAGCTTTTACTACGGAAACTACGACCGCAAAGACTCTCCCCCGACCTTCGAATTGGATTTGGACGGCAACTACTGGACCAAGGTCAACTTGACCAAATACTTGAGCCTCAAAATTGTGGATTTCGAGGTGATATACACGGTAAGGAACAATGCCACCAGCATCTGTCTGACCCAAACGCTTCCAGGCCATATTCCTTTTATATCTACGCTTGAACTGCGAAGCCTAGCTCCCAAAATGTACGGCCTTGTGGGTCCGGATTATGCTCTGTTCACGCACAAAAGGACGGCGCTTGGAGCATATCAAATTATCAAGTACCCAGAAGATGGTTATGACAGGGAATGGTTTCCTGGATATGGTTTAGGATCGGAGGAGGTGAGGAATGAAGCCTTGTCCATCGATGTGAGTCCGGCACCAGATAGTCCTCCAGTAGCCGCATTGAGAAACGCAACCACTGCCAATAACACAATGGAGTACATAAGATTGGTCACCAATTTGCCTGAAGATTTCGAAGTGCCGGTGTACATAACCGCCTACTTCTCGGAAGTGATTGACTCAATGAGGCCAACAGACAAGAGATCGTTTCAGATTTGCATAGATGACCAGCCTTATTCAAAACCCATAATCCCTCCGTTTGGGAGCGTAGCCCAGGTTTCAATCTACAACGTCACAGCTTCTTATAACACTTCCTTCACTGTCGTTGCTACCTCCGACTCCACACTCCCTCCTCTCATCAACGCCTTTGAGGTTTACAGTGTCAGTGACCCTTTGACACCCGGCACCCATTTCAAAGATGGTACGTGCTTACGTAATTTTAATATATAATTCCATGTTTTGCTTAATTAATTTTGCCTTTATTATTATTATTATTATTTATTTAATTTAGTATAATTCATTCACTCATTCATTCATATATTTGGTAAGTAATACTAATAATAAAATAAATAAATACGCTAGTGCAAGGGTTATCGGCACTGCAAATGGAATTCAAAGTGTTGCTGACATGGACTGGTGATCCCTGTCTTCCATCACCCTATTCCTGGGAATGGGTTGTATGTAGCAAAGACCCCATTCCTCGTGTTGTTGCACTGTAAGTTATATTAATTATTCTTATTTTATCATACTGATAGATAAGGAATTTCCATATATATATATATATATATATAGTCCTTTTATAGTTAGGACCGTCCGGATAGAATTGTAAACGGATTCGTGAAAAATAGATGTTATACTTTTTTCTTAGAATAAAAACAAACACTACCAAAAAAACAAAAGAAGTCAGCTTTTCTAAAAAACATTAATTTTGCATCGGCTTTGCTCCTAGTCCGCACGCAATTCTATCCGAACGGCCCTGATCATAGAATTGCCCTATAAATATATATACACATATGTATATTAAGATTAATTCCATATGAAATATGTATGTTGTGTATGGGTTACTCATAATGTTGGTATAATCAAAATGAATGTATGAATGTTATATCATCAGGAATCTCAGTAGCTTTGGCCTTTTCGGTTCACTCCCAGATTTTGGTTCCATGGATGCGCTTGTTACCATGTGAGTCACATGATTAAATGTTAAAAATATAATTGAATAATATCAAGGTATGATATGCATTAATTGATCCGTCATTTTTTGTCCTGTTCCTCAGTGATCTGCACAACAATAGCTTGAATGGTCCTATTCCAGAATTTCTTGGTTTATTTCCAAAGCTTAGACTGCTGTGAGTTTTCCTATTAATGTATATATAATCTAGGTCTTCTAAACATTGATAAACGGTTGTGAAAACAAGTGAGCATTAATATTTGTTCCTTTTTAACTAAATGGCCAGGGATTTGTCTGACAATAGATTCAATGGGACCATACCAACCTCCCTCATCACAAAGAAGAACTTGAAATTTGTGTAAGTTGAACGACAATTTATAATTAATCTCTAGCACACCCACACAAACCAGATACTATATAACAATTTTCTGCACTGTAAATGAATTTGTCAATTACTTAGGTTCATTTCTAATTTATATATATTATATATGATTGATACCTAGCTATATTTATGATAATTGCTGATCAAAACAACAAATTATATCAGGGTAAATGACAATTGTCTATCTGGAATGACTTGTCCGCCGCCTCCACCTGAGGAAAACCTAACGCCACCAACTCCATTAACATCCTCTTCTCACTCAAAACCAGACGATAAGAACTACCCACCATCCCCACTCTATCCCTCAGATCCTCATGCTTATGGGGATGTATTTCAAACACCCTCTTTCAGTGCCAGCAACAAGCAATATTCCGACCTACTACTCTTATTATTGGGAGCTGCAACAATTCAACTCCTCTTGCTTTCCTTTCTGTTACTCTGACTTTTTTTTATTACAATAAATTTAGCATGTTTTTAAGAGTACTGTTTACCGCATTCAACTTTTTTTTTGGTACGTCTCTCTGTATGCATGTTGAGCTATATACTTGTATTATTCTTTTAAATATATGTGTGGCATACTACTGCGTTTTGATTCTTCATATATTCTTTTACAACTTTTGCAAATTATTAGTCTACTGTAGTTTGTGATAAAAAAAAACCAGCAACACCACAACAACAAATTTGAAATTTAGCTGCAACACTAATTTGTCACTGGTGGTGAGTTTGTTAGCCGTGTCAGTAAAAAGTTTGAATTTTTTGCCATTGAAATGGTTATGTATGGTGACAAATGTAGTGTTTTTGTCACCATTTCATATTTTAAACGGGAGCCAGAAGCTGAATCTAGACTTTCTGTTGGAAGTTCAAATCAAGATCAAACTCATTGCATCGTTTTTAGTTACTTTTCACTAGATTGATGGAAAAAATAAACAATGATGAAAGGAAGAGTAGAATTTTTAGATACTATTATAGACGTTTGAAACTCATTTCTGTGTGTGAAAATGAAAAATACATGCATGTTGAAATATTAAAAGCTGAAATATATAAAAATGTTATCCTCCTCTAGGCTCCAGGTTGATGGAATTTGGTATTGAGTTGGTGTTGATCTTCCAATCACTCCATCTCCGTCGATCCCCTTGGAGAATTTGTTGCAGTGCCCCAATTTGGTAACTGACATATTGTTAGAGAACAAAAAAATGTTCTTTATTTCATTGTCAGTTCTTGCACTGTTGAGGGGGAAAAAAAAAATTCAAAGATTCAAGATTAAACACTAATTAATTAAGGAGAAAAAAGATGGATGAAGGAAAAGAGAAAATACCTGCTTTGGTAAATCATTGATCCGTCAAAATCATCTCAAAAAACCATTTACTTTTTCCTTAACTCGTCTTCCTATTAGAACCCTGTCATTTCTATTGTTCCCTGCCATTCGCAACTTCAGAGAAAGGTGATATTAACTAGTAGCTGTGGCTGTGTCGAAATGGGAATAGGCTTGAGATTGTGTGCAAGTGCTGAATAAGCATTGTAGTTGTACAAATATATATAGTGGTAAAAATGTATGTATTTATATAAAGTAAAATCTGGAGAGAATCCACCCAGACTGGCTCAAAATCATATTGAGCTCGTTGACACACTAACTATTTGTTAGATGATATGATACAAGTAGTGAAAACCATCATATATGTAGAATCTATGTGCAAGCAGACTGCGGCCTACCATAACAAGAGAAAAGCAACTGCCAAAAGTGTCATACTCAAGTGTATCTAATTTAGTTAATGTTTGTTGTTTGTTGATATATACTTGATACTCTATTTCAAACTTACTTGAAAGTAAGCCACCACTAGGGGCCACTTTCTAAATGGCTTTTTTTATTTTACTTTCAATTTTTATAAATTTGAAAATCTAAAAGAAAATCCAGTTTGAAATTACTATTCAGAAGTGTGTGAAACGACTACTGTTTCTAGCTAAGGCGATATTTCTTTATAGGTATATATGATTGTATGCATGGCAGGTAAGAAGTTTGGTCAATGAATTGGTAAATATTGTGCAGCAAATGAGTAATCGAGCAGGTCGGTTAATGGTGCACGCTCCATAAAACTTTAAATGAAGTCATTTTTCTGAAGAAAAACTAGTTAATTTGGCTCACCTTTCTGTTCTTCTCAATTAATATATTCTTTCCTTTTAAACTTGCTCGAATAAACACATAATTATAAGATAGCTGAATCCAAACCTCATTCGCTTCATCTCTCCCTAATCCCCCATAAAGTATTTCCCGTGCCAGAAAGAAACACGATGAAATTCTTTTTCATTTTGTATGTTGAACTAAAATATTATTTGGCAAGAAACACGAGAACATATATGATGATAAAGTAAATACTGAAATAACAGTAGCATCTGGGACAACATGTCCAACGCGAAATATCGTTCTAAATGACTACATTGAAGCTAATGGGGAAAAAGTATGACTCCGTTCTCCACCTTGTAAAACTACTGCTCCTGATAAATGATAATAACCAAGCGCTATATATGCGAATATATATATATATATATACAGGCCTTTACCACATCAGAGGATCAATCCTTGTGGCTCTGAAGAATTGGAGGGTTTCACCGTAGTAGTTGTAGTAGTAGTAGCAGGAGCTGCATTTGAAGGTTGGGACTCTTTGGGGGTCT